>NW_011495082.1:6146634-6160127 GCF_000754665.1 Bison bison bison
AAGGGTCAGACATGACTGAGCAACTAACACTTTCACTTTGTTTCAAGTGGTGCTTAGTCTTCTGGGGCTACAGTGATACCTAAGAAAGTGTCTTTTCTTGCTACTAGAGATGTGTGTTGTTAGAAAGGAAATTGCCCTGGGACATCACAGATCTACCAAATAAGAATATCTGGTGATTGGGCCATTTGAACTTTTGCCCTTGATTTATAGGGAACATTGCTAACAGGGAGAAAAGCTGTCCACCGTTAGTCATTTCTGGAATCAGTACAACTTGAGATACAACTTTAAAAAATGTATATCTTTTACCATCTCTTTCCTGGAAATTTCATATATGAAATAAATGAGGAGTTCTCTTTTCTTATTTACCAGTAAACACACATATACAAATAAACAAACTTTCACTTTTCTCACTAACTTGAGAGACTGAAGGCAGGTACTGGAAATTTATCTAGAACCTTTTTATCTGAGTGGATGTTTCTGTTTCACATGAAGTCTTTTATTGACTTTATTCACCTGTTCACTTTTTCTTTGATTTCCACATTTGATTGCTTCTTCCATTCTATTTTCCTCCCTCTACCATCTTTTTAAAAACATCTATTTAATAATGTATATTCGATATAATTTGTTGTTTCATTTGCTTCATCAATGGCAGTAATATTTTCCAGCTTGTATATTTAGGGCTAAAGTAAGTGTTTCCTTATATTAAAGCTATTCTACTCTGTTGGCCACTTTAACTATACTTTTAAGCCCTGCGTTTTATGTTTTCTAACTGATTATTCTTCCCTCATAACTTCTCTAATTATTCTTTCAATAGTACCATTTTTGGGTAGATCAATATCTTAACTACACTTCTTTATAATATGTCATCTGCTTATGTTGGAAGGCCTAGGCCCCACACAGCCAATAAAGTTAGCAAAGTCACTGCCCCAAAGATAAAGTGAGACTAATTTGCTTTGGCAGCCAACATACCCCAAGAGGTTTGGGAGCCCAGCCAACCTGAACTTGGAAGCAGTGATGAAGCTGTCGACTGCTCGAGACTCTTTTAGTTCTGATACAGTGCAAAAAGGGTGACGTGGGACAAAGTGGTACCCAACTAGATTCTATGGGGCCTGGATTCATCCCCTGAGTATTGCACCAGGAACCAGTTTAGATAGGAAATAATGTAGAATAAGGCAATTCATCTCTGACAGAAAACATTTTCAGTATTAAATATAATATGTTAATTTTATGGTGCTCTTTCTGCAACTGCAGGTAAGGGACAGCCATAAATACTTTCTAAAGTATAATTTAAATGACTTGGTTTGTTGCATTTCATGACCCAGTATTCTTGTGATTTTGCTGAAGTACATTTACAATAACAGAATTGAGATTTCAACTATTTAGTTTACCCTTTCAGCTGAGTTTGTTTTTTCCTATGAGTTACTGTGAAATACCTCCTCAAAGGGCATATCCAGGATATTCTTACTTAACTTCAGTGTAGGTAAGTGTTGCTAACAATTTCTCAGTGACACAATCAAATACAGTGATTTTCAATACATCATTTCTTATTTGGAAATCCCCAGGGAAAGTTTAATCATGTAGCAGTTTTAAAAATCCTGAACAGCAGACTTTACTGTGTACAAGAAAATAGGTGAATACAACAAAAATGAATGTGATACTAGTGCACAAATAATAATAAACACACAGAGTTTTAATAAGTTCTTCATCGAATTTGCCATCTGTGATTTGGATGACGTGTTTACTATGTAACACTTCGAACTCTGTAAAGGGATATGGACTTAGTTTTCAGGTCAGTTTGAATGTTTTAGAATTGTGCAAGAATTGTGAAAGAATTTATAAAATGTGCCTACTTTGATGCTATTTTAAAGATACTTACAACATTATATTTTGAAGACTTTTATCATGAATAAATATTCTGTGCATAGCACAGGATCCCATGGTTGGTTTGATGCTAGGGTCTTCCTTTGAAGCCAAGCCAAGACAATGAAATACTTAGATTCTTATTCCTAATTTCTCCCCCCATTAATTTCTGTCATCGTGATGGTTGGCAGCTGCAAACCTAGCTCTTACCTCTAGGCAAGTGGTCAAGCAAGCGTCTCTTTCCTGAACTAATGGCTATACAGCTCCTTGGATTAATTGGCAAGTCTATGGTGCAGCCTGTGTGTTGCTTCCCCCAGGAGACCTGAACCTTGACATCAGCAACTTTTTAAATTCAGTTTGGTCTTAAGTTTGCTCCCAAACTTAACCCTTTGTAAGCCACTGGTATTCTGATGGATAGCCATATTACATATTGACTCTCATGGGAAAGGATTGTCTTTAAAAAAGACTTGAGAAAAGTGGGAAAGAACACTGGCTAATTGTAAAGTAAGTAAACCAACAAACATCTTTGAAAGGAAGATGTTTCTTTTTCTAAAACCAACTGTTGTTTTGACTATTTATGCACAGAAAGGACTTTTCAGAGAATTTTAAGAAAAACTTTTTCTGATGAACTTGGCTGGATAGTTTTTTGGGTTTTTTTTTAAAGATTATTTTTGAATACTTGATTCCCTTATACTTTTTCAAAATTATGCAAAATTGATTTTAAATTTAGAGATTTTACTTTTTTAAAAATTTATTTTTAACTGGAGTATAATTTATGATGTGTTGGTTTCTCTGTACAACAATCAGCTATATATATATCCTCCCATTTGAGCCTCAAGATTTTGCTTTATATTTGACCAATAAACTTTCTAAATGACCTTGGAAATACAAGATCACTTTCTTCTGTGTAAAATTAACAGTTTGTATAAGATAAGGTCTTTTCCAATTCTAAAATTCTGGATATAGTTTAAATGCAGCTAGTGGTTCTATATTTATTCTCTAGAAATAGAAACAAAACCTCAAATACTTCTAATTAGTTTTTCTGATGAACAAAGATAATTTCATCTAAGCTCAGGTGTTCTTTATTTTTATTCAATCACTCCCGAATTGAGTGTTATGTAACTAAATTTAGCAGGAACTGATGCTGCTGAAAAACTATTCTCCTCAAATGACTTAATGCTCCAGACCAGCAATGTCCAATAGAAATACAAATTGGGTCACAGAAGTAATTTAAAATTTTCTAGTAGTCATATTAAAAAAAAAGGGAATAAAATTAATGTTAATGATATATTTTAACCCATATATCCAAAATATTATCATTACAACATGGAGTCAATTTTTTAATATGGTATAATTTGCCCTGTTTGTGTGTGTGTGTGTGTGTGTGTGTATTTTGCATTTTCTACATCTCTATTAAGAAGTCAGAAGTGAAAGTTGCTCAGTCGTGTCTGACTCTTTGTGACCCCATGTACTATACCGTCCATGGAATTCTCCAGGCCAGAATACTGGAGTGGGTAGCCTTTCCCTTCTCCAGGGAATCTTCCCAACCTTGGGATCGAACTCAGGTCTCCTGCATTGCAGGCAGATTCTTTACTAGCTGAGCCACAGGGGAAGTCAAGGCACTACATTTTAATCAGAAATATTTAACATGTATTTGACTTCATAAAATTTAAAACTGGAAAAATAGAACCACACCTACAAGTTTTTTCACATGTACTTCGTTAATCTTTCAGTTAAATTAAATTTAAGAACTGAGTGTCTTACTGGCACTAACCATATTTCAAGGTCTCAGTAATCACAGCTGGCAAGTAGAACCACATTAGACAGAATATACTGGATGTTGATCCACTTTTCACTGGAGATGAAATGAAGTTTTTCAAGCTTCTTATTTAACAACAAAAAAATCTATAAAGGCTGAAAGACACTTTCCTGTTAAAATCATGAATTAACATTTAATGAAATGCTAAGATGAATAGGTTTATCTGAAATTTTTTAACTCTAGTTCACTATGAATGCCTATTTGAATGCCTATTGCCTGCACAGAATAATTGTTCTAATCCTTGCTTTTGAAATAATCCAAAACACTATCTTTTTTAAGTAAAATTCTAAGCAAGAGGTAATCTTTAAAAAATAGTTTTCTATTTTTTGCTGAGCTCTTATAATTTTGCCAAGTAAAGCATCTCAAGAATGATGAGAAAATCTTGTCCAAATCCAAATATCTAAATAATTTGAGTATCAGTTTCTTAAGTACACATACTACAAATGATCATTTTGAAGCTCAAATATTCTAAGCTATGAGGAGGAAAGATTTCCTAATTTTCAATGTAGTATTTAACAAAGACAAAGGTCTATTTGCTCATTATAAAAAAGATATCTATACATCAAATTTTAGAATTTTAGAAAGAAAATTAAATGTCATATATCTAAATTGCACACTTCACAAATAAGAGAATTGAGCTGCAGGGAGGCCAAGTGACTTGTCAAAATCACCACTATTTACTAGTAAATCCTGTATTGGAACTCATGCTTTCTTAGTATTCTTAACATCCTTATTTTTTGATATCCTTACTTAGTGCTTTTCTCAAATGTATGCAATTGCATGTAATAAATGTAAGATCACAAAATTATTATATACTTGATTCCAGAAGTGTGTGTGTTGTGGGTTAGTCACTCAGTCGTGTCAGACTCTGAGACCCTGTGGACTGTAGCCTGCCAGGCTCCTCTGTCCATAGCATTCTCCAGGCTAGAATACTGGAGTGGGTTGCCATGCCCTTCTCCAGGGGATCTTCCTGACCCAGGGATCGAACCTTGGTCTCCTGCATTGCAGGCAGATTCTTTACTGTCTGAGCCACCAGGGAAATCCATAATTCCAGAAGGCTGCTGGGCAAATACATACAATAGAGAAATTTGTAATACTTCTGCTTCTTGCATACTAAAAATGTGCCCTAAATTTTAGTAGTAATAATGTTCATTGTATGCTTTTATCTTCTCCAAGCTGCAAGATGCTTAGGGCCCCATGCTGCTGCTGCTGTTAAGTCACTTCAGTCGTGTCCAACTCTGTGCGACCCCATAGATGGCAGCCCACCAGGCTCCCCCATCCCATACAGATGTACATAAAAAAAAAAAAATAACAAGTTCAAAAAATTTCCTGTAAAACATTTAAAACCAGAAAACTTATTGCAAATATCCTCTTAAAAATGTCGAAGGTGAGGATCAAGTTTAAAGAAAATAAACAATCTCTGAGTGTATAATTTGTTTTAACTATTAATTAATTGAAATAAAGCAAAAATGTATCATTTTCATTACCAGATATATTTTACCAACAAAATAGCAACCTACCTAAAAATCCTGAATAATGTTTTGTTTGTTTTGTGAATATAAGTGTAACTTTGTTAGCAAAGCAAAATTCAGAAATTCATTTAAAAAGTCAGGTCAGGCATTTTTCGACTGTCCTGATAACTGATAATTATCCCCCAAACATTTCAAATTTGTAAAGAATTCGTAATTCAAAATTACTAATGTAATTTTGTAAAGTTAATAAAAATTTGCTACCTAAAATGTTGATAATTATGGAAGCTGAATTATAGGTACATGGCAGTTCATTTATATATGTTTTAAACTTTGAATATATTATTTTAACATTTTCATAATAAAAAGGTTAAAAAATAAAGACACACCTGTTTTTAATGATGGAATTGTAGTACTCTAAGTCTTTGTAGAGATGTAGTTAAAACGAACTATCAGTGATAAAAGGAAGGTATTAATACCAAATAATTTGTATACTTATTATACGTTAAGAATATCATGAAATAATGGGATAAAAGGATTTAGAGAAAGCTCAGAAATGGAAAGAGTCAGGATGTATCTATGCTGTAAACAGCAGGAGCTCCTGGATCTTCACTGTAGTTTTCACTCTAACATTAATGTAGTTTATCCTTAACTTTCTAAGAGTCTCAAATTCATAATTCAGATTTTTGAGTTGAGAAAAATATTTCTATTCACTTGAGTCAATCAGTGGATTAGCTTATTCTAGATCAATTGCCCATTTCAGGTCCAATCAGCTGAGAACTGAGGATTGAGGTCCTTGTATATGAAACAATCCTTTTCTGAGTAGTAGACAGAACAAATTCTTTCTAAAGGGTTAGGAGAGGGAAGGAAATTTTGAAAATTTTTTTTTTCCCATTAGTATTGCACTTGCTTGCTATGTGGCTTCAGTCATGTTCGACTCTGTGTGACACCATGGACTGTAGCCACTGCCAGGCTTCTCTGTATCTGGGGGTTCGCCAGGAAAGAATTCTAAAGTGGCTTGCCATTCCTACTCCAGGGGACCTTTCCAACCCAGGGATTGAACCTGAGTCTCTTATGTCTTCTGCATTGGCAGGCAGGTTCTGTACCATTAGCGCCACCTGGGAAGCCCCAGTATTGCACTGTCCCCCATGTGCCTGCTGGTCTCAATGTGCCGGCTCTTCCACCAGAAGTTATATGCATTCCAAAGTTTTCGAGAAGGTCAGCCCATTGTGGTTTGGTTCTTATTCTTGATTAGAGCCTGCTTTTTATTAGCATACATGTCATATTCGTTTTATTTCAGTATTATGCCAACATGTTGTAGTCTGGGTTTCTCCAGGTCACGCTGACTTGGGAATGATGAAAAGGTCAAAAAATTCTGTAACAAAGTGGTATTTCAGTTGCCTCAGATATGGACTGGCACAGTTTCAGAGTAGAGAATAATATGGGGCGATATCTATGGTTTTTTCTGGACTCTCTTTGAGTATTCTCAAGATAGCTAATATTACTCCAATCCTCATCCACACAAGATTGAATTCAAAGATAGGAAACAGGCAGCAGCTTTCCAATAAATGTACTGATAAATATCTCACTGGTCAGATCTAGGTCACAGTCCTCTGCCTGAGAGCAAGGGATCTCTGCTTGCTCTCCGTTCAACACTGAAGTTTGATTAGAAAGTAAGGAGAAAGTACATAGCTTTGTTGTAGGCGTGAAATAGTGTCTGTCCTTACACGCCTTCACTGTAGTGCAGACACTAAAATTTGCATGGAATTGACTTTATTCCAGTGGTCTTTGATTAGTGAAAGCCAATGCCCCACTCATTTCTTTCCATGGAGGTTAGTTCAGTTATCCAGGCTTTAGCCAATTGGCACATGGCATTTCTCTGGCCACAGGAATGCTTTCAGGCCTGGTGTGATCAAAACTAAACTGACAGGTTTTGCCGGATCATCTAGAGTGCAACAACTCTTTCTTTTCCTGGAAAATTCCTTAATGCAGAGGACTCCTTTGACCATTTTGACTCAGTAAGAAAAACCAAATTTAGGATGAATTTGGCTCTACATAAAGCCAAGCAGAAAGAAAAAAATAAATTAGTTTTCACACTGACATTGTTGAGCTGCCAAATCAAACCATGAATTCTACCAGTTAAGAGAGCCAGTCAATCCCCTTGTGTATTAGTTTTTAAGAATAAGAACTTATAAAAAATGTGTATTTATGTAAGAAACATGCTTTGGCAAATCTGTTGTAAGGATTTTTTAAAACCAAACTTTTACTAAGAAGGGTAAAAGTTTTTAAATTATTGCAATTAATTATTAGATCTTTTTCACTGCAAGTTAGCCAGTCCATGCCAAAGAAAAACCTTTACCTTGAAGTTTTTCAGAGATGTTAGATACTTTAATTTTGTGTCAGTATATCTAAAAGATTTCCTTTTTACTGTATATACAGTATGTTTGTGTTGGTTTTATATACAATCAAAACTTTTTTTCTTTAAAATTTATAAATATGGTCTATGTGGTTTAAGCGTAGAAATGCTGAATATTTAACTTAAATTCGCTTCATCTGTATATGAATACAATAAAATTGGAATTTAGTCTGTATGTTGCAAGATTCCTAGTACTCCATTCCCAGAAATTTTGAGGGAGATAAAGGAATTACTTTCACACCCTGAGTTATCATCAGAGGCCTGTAGTTTGATCTTTCTTTACACCTTTGCTGCCAATGCTGCAGGTACCCCTTTTGCCCTCCACTTGCTTAGAGTTACCAACCTTGTTCTGCTTGGTTAGGCCTAGTGGCCCAAGACCACTTGGTTCCCATGCAGGGATTTCTTAATTTGGATTATGCAACACTTATCTAAAGGAGTTATGGAATGATTATTCATTAATAAGTATACTTGCTGCTGTGTTAGTTGCTCAGTTGTGTCCAACTCTTTGTGACTCCATGGACAGTAACCCACCAGGCTCCTCTATCCATGGAATTCTCCAGGCAAGAACACTGGAGTGGGTTGCCGTGCCCTCCTCGAGTGGATCCAACCCAGAGGTTGAACTCGGGTCTCCCACATTGCAGGCAGATTCTTTACCATCTGAGCCACCGGGAAAGCCCATAAAATATACTTGACTGCTCCCAGATACTTGTCCCCTTGTGAGGTTAACCTGTGAATCCTTATTCCTTGTGCCACAGACACACAGCAGAAACTCACTTTTGAGGTTAGTTTATTTGAGCTTAAAATACAACTTATAAAATTTATGCATGGGTACATTTATCTCCCAGATGGAACAATATAAGAAAATTCTAGTTGGCTTGCTTTCCTAAGGTTTTCAGAATTCAAAGTAGATGGTACCTAGGTTAGCAATGATATAACCTCTGACCTTCTAGCTCTGGCCTTTCAGTGACTGATGATGCATTTAAGATGCCACTGGGAGTCTGAGCAGTCTTATGGATCGTTTCTCAATACTTTAAGAAACCAAAGCATAAAACTTAGACATTTTTATAATATGGACTTTTTGTTAATTATTTTTGTATTAATTCAGATACTATCATTAGGAATGTTTATTTCTCCTGTATGTAATTTTTGTCTCTAAGTAACTATGAGAAAAGTAAACTAGCTTTCACCTTTTTTATCTATCTCATTGTTTTTAAATGTGTTTACCTACATAAGAGAAATTGCATTCAAGTATTTACATATGAATGTATTTGAGTTAGTATCCTTTAAATATTTTCTTAAAATGTGATGGGCAGATGTATGTGAAGACTACATTTAATGAATTGATACCACCCTGCTGAGTCTTAAGCATCGGTGCATGCCTGTGCTAGGCCAGGTTTCATTTCCAGTTTATTTCAATTAAGTATCTCTAATGTAATTACATGGCACAGGAAGGATCTGTTGATGTTGTGAATTTGATTTTTAATAAGATTACTCTAAACTATCATGAGCCTTTATAACTTTGAAAATTCCTGTTAGGTAATTATCTTTCTATCAACTGTTAGGAAAAGTCTCATTTACACAATTATTGGTAAGATTTCCTTTAAGGTGGGTTACAATGGGGAAGGTACCTAGACTCACTTCTTGGCTTATTCATTGCAGAATCCTTTTTAATATACCTGGCATTTCTTAGCTAGAGATAATTCGAAAATATCATACGTAGAGTTTTCATTTAGAGTAAAAATTCATTAATTACATTATAAAATTTGCCTTTTCTTAACTTTTTATCCTACTACTTCTCTATTCTTCACATATATTTCCTTCATCTTTTTCTCAAATTTCCAGAATTTTTATTGGGGAATGAAGCAGTTCTTAATATTCCTGTTACTAATGATTACTTGGGTTTTTGGTTTTTTTTTGTGGGGGGGGGGGTTTGGTTTTGAGACATCATTTCCCTGCAAATCTGTGTGTCCTGAGTTTACTGAGTTTCACTCTTCAATTGATACTTATTTGGTTAATATTCTTACTAACAGTGAGCAAGAAATTGTAAAAATTAGTGGCATGTGTTGTTGAAGATAAACATCCACAATAATAATTTTGTATGACTTACAATGTTAACTATCTTAAATATTGACAAGTACATATATACTTCCTTTATTTTATTCATTATTAATGATTCATATGTCTTTCCCCAGATTTCAAAATTAGAAGCATGTTTGCAAAAATTGCTAATTAAGGTCAAGCTTAATAAACACTGAATTGAACCTGTTCATATAACCTAAATATGATAAGTTGATAAGCATGAGTTTGATTTTATTTTACTATAAACTTATACTGAAACACAAATGGAGTTATTTTTAACGTAGGAATTTCCTTTTTTTTTTTTTTTAGCTGTGTCATCAGGCTGGAAAGAATTGATTTTATTTTTATATATTTTTGGTAGAAAAATTACCAGTTTAAAATTTTTCCAGGTTTTCTAATTTTAAAATCTAATCCTCTAAATACAAACAGTGTTCAGAGGCAAAAAGATGAGATCTAGATAGCTGTATATGTTAATAACAAATACAGTATTAATGATAAACCAAATTATGATGAAGACTGTATATATTTATTCAGTAATTAAGTTATTCTCGTGTACTTAAAATAATTTAAAGATATAATGAAATCTTATTAAATATAGAATTTCTATGACTACTGATAGCATATTCAAAGTAGAAATTTTTTCCCTCTGTATTAAAATGTTAGGAACTTAAAATAGGAAATATAATTGTAACACTTTTTAATTTATTCATTGTTTTTACAACACTGATGTGTAGATAATAGACTTAAATCTTCTCTGTTAAATAAGAATACTTGATGCATATTTGTCACTGTGATGTCCTTCATCCTGAAAATTGAAGTTGACCTCACAGCACTGTCCCCCAAGAAAACCCTTGACTACAATCTCTGACATTAAACCTCTCTGCAGTCTTTATCTTGGACATTTGAGACTCAAGCTGCCACATTATGTGAACTATGGTCAGTAACATACCAAATAGTTTTACTCACCAGGGAACAGGCTGAGATTGAGTAAGTAGCATGCTATAGTTCTGAAATTAACAGTTATCTTGACAAGAGTTGTTTGTCTTTTTGCCTTTTAATTGATGAACACTTATTGGATCTCTAGAGAACTGTAAGTGACTTAGGCTAGTTGGTTCAAAATAGTAGATTGAGCCACTGAATTTTAACCCTTTAGTTTTTTTCTCTCCCTGACTCCTAAAAATTGAACAGAGTGTCTAGTTATTTTTTTCTTTTATTATATAGTGTTTCATGTGTAACACCATATTGATTTTGTTCTTATGTGAACCAATGACCTAACGTTTACTTAAATGTATTTGTTAAATACACATAAAAGAATGATTTAATATCTTAATTCACAATAGGCTGGGATAGGTAGGAAGAGTTTCTCCTGGTATATTGATTTACATTTGTAAATCTCAACCCTGTAACTACGTTTTGAAATGACATTTACCAATTCTGGCACTTTTGTAATAGCAATGACAAATATTTTATTTGGAAGAGAAAATGCCATTTTTGAAATGTTATTTTTATTAGTACTTTTACATGTGTCAAGATGTGCTAGTTATTTGTTGACCTGGTGGCTGTGAACTCATAATTTCATCTTCTTTTCTAGAAGAGAGAAGACCCCCGCCAGCCAAGGGTAACTCTCTGGTGAAGGGGTCAGCAGTGAGCTGTTAGCAGCCAACACTTACAGTGGCTGATGGATGGACGCACCCGCCTGGTGAAGGGAATCTTTGTGGAGCATCAGAGTCTGCTGCAGTTGGAAAGGGATACAATAAATATTTCTAAAGTGATGAAATGTTATATAAGGTAGGCCTCAAAAATATTCTAAATGAAAAGCATAAGGAGCCATTCCTCAAAATTTGAATAGTTTTAAGATAAATTAAAAAGTGCTATTCCATACAAAGAATAATTTTTATAAATCATTAATTAAGCATTCAGTATATCACAGTCAATTAATATGAGTGAAATGTAGACAAGTATTTGAATGAAAAAAATATAAACATTTCAATGGGAGAGCATAATAATACTACCTTTTACGATTTTCTTTTGTAAGGATGACTTTCACTTGAAGTGTTTGTTGGCAATAAGATTAACTATGACATACTATATGTATTATATTGATACATTCATTTATATATTCAATGCATATTTATTGAAAACAAACTATGGATACAATGCAAAGAAAGTTTTGCAGAAGAGAGCATTTGTGATCATGTAGTCTTACAACAGTATAAACTTATAAACTATGGGTTGAATGCTACAAAGAAAAATTTACTGGTGTACAAGAGTATATTTCAGGTATGAGAGAGTGAGTCTTGGACTGTAGGGAAGGTTTCCCTGAGGAAATGATGTTTGAGTTGAGGTCTGAATGGTGGAAAGTGTCAAAGAAGATAGTGGAGACTATTTGAAGCCAAGTGGACACAGTATTACGATGGAAGGGGGAATGGTGCTTTCAAGGAACTGAACAAAGTCCAAAGTAGTAAAAGATTTGTGAATATAGAGAAAAGGGTTTGAAATGATCATTTAGAAATAAGCATAAAACTTAATTCGAAACTCTGAAAAAGAAAAAGAAATATGCATACACTAGTTTATAATGAATCTTTTAGAGCATAGTAAAATTTGGATTTGGATCTTTATTCTAAAAGCAGTGAGACATCATTGATGAGCTTTAAACAGAAAAATAACATTACCACAATGAATTTTTATTTTTAAATATCTCTCTGGTCTATAAAGTGGGACAGGAGTGGATAGTTGCAGGGCAGTGAGTTGTCTGGGGAGAGATTGTGAATTTAGACAAATGAGTAAATGGTTGGGATAAGGTGGTGGCTTGCCTGTGGGGTATTAGGTAAGAACAAAGAAGAATCTTCCATTTCTGCTTTTCCTGCTGGACAGATGCTCTTGGATAGGAGAGTTCCTCTTCTCAGTGGGCTGATTTTACTCTCATTCTGCTCTCTTGACAGCAGTCGTGGTTGAGAGTCAGCGGAGGGGCCACAAAAGTGCAGGGCTACTTTCAGCATTCTAGAAAAGAGGTGCATGAAAGTTCTAACTTTTTGTAACTCTTGTGCTTGTTGTATTTCTACTTCTAATTCTGAATCTGTGATTCTCATAGATATACTTCTGAAACTTATGTTGAATTGACTTTTCAAATTGCCTGAGTGATTCTGGTTGGAGCATCAATATGTTCTCAAAATATTTTGTTTAATTCTCCCTTTTTTTTGATATCAGGCAATCCCAATTTGAAATGCCTAGCATGAAGCTGGGCTTCCCTAGTGGCTCAGAGTTACTAAAGTGTCCTCCTACAATGTAGGAGACCCGGGTTTGATCCCTGGGTCAGGAAGATCCGCTGGAGAAGGAAATGGCACTCCATTACTCTTGCCTGGAAAATTCCATGGATGGAGGAGCCTGGTAAGCTACAGTCCTCAATTATCCATGGTTTACCCTGATTACCCATTCTTCACTACCTTATTGGTAGGGACAATCTGGAGCTAAGTCAGCAGTTCAAGCATGTACTTAAAGGAAGGTGCTGTGTCATTCAGCTTCCTCCCTGAGAGTCATTAAGGGAAAGAAGATTTAGTGAGAACCTGGGCTCCAAAATCACTACAGATGGTGACTGCAGCCAGGAAATTAAAAGACGCTTACTCCTTGGAAGGAAAGTTATGACCAACCTAGATAGCATATTCAAAAGCAGAGACATTACTTTGCCAACAAAGGTCCATCTAGTCAAGGCTATGGTTTTTCCTGTGGTGATGTATGGATGTGAGAGTTGGACTGTGAAGAAGGCTGAGCACCGAAGATTTGATGCTTTTGAAGTGTGGTGTTGGAGAAGACTCTTGAGAGTCCCTTGGACTGCAAGGAGATCCAACCAGTC
>NW_011495082.1:6160227-6165560 GCF_000754665.1 Bison bison bison
GGAAAAGACTCTGATGCTGGGAGGGATTGGGGGCAGGAGGAGAAGGGGACGACAGAGGATGAGATGGCTGGATGGCATCACTGACTCGATGGATGTGAGTCTGAGTGAACTCTGGGAATTGGTGATGGACAGGGAGGCCTGGCGTGCTGCAGTTCATGGGGTTGCAAAGAGTCGGACATGACTGAGCAACTGATCTGATCTGATTGAATGCATGGCATAGTTCCTTTTGGCATAGTTGAATTTTTGGTGGAGATTTTCAGTGGAGACCTCAACTAGACTTCTCCCAATGGAGCTCTTTGGTTCAGGATCATGATGTTGTAATAATGTAAACTTGAAAATTACTAACACGGAGTGGCACATTGTGTGGTTTCCCACTTGGTGCTAGTGGTGAAGAACCCACCTGCCATTGTGGGAGGTGTAAGAGACACCCACTCATTCCCTGTGTTGGAAAGATCCCCGGGAGAAAGGAATGGCAATCCACTCTAGTATTCTTGCCTGGAGAATCCCACGGACAAAGGAGCCTGGAGGGCTACAGTCCATAGAGTTACAGAGTTGGACATTATTGAAGCTACTTAGCACTCACCCACACATACAGCACATTGGGTGACCATATAGTTTATTGTCTAAGCCAGAACAACTTTGAAAGTAAAAGAGGTGTTATGGACCATCATATGAAAACTATAAGTGATTGAGAATGCCCTAGAAACATCACAAAATGCAGTCATGAGCAAAGAAAGAAACCTTGAATTTGCTTTAAATTATCAGCAATTCCTCATGTAGATTTCATCAATGGAGACTGGCACTGTTTATAATTTACATTGCTCTATATAAGTCACTGTCATTCACAACTCATTTAATAGGAAAAAGCAATAACATTAACTTGAAATTTAAAAGCCCACCTTTTTTTGGTCAGGGAAAAAGAAATGTCATAGGACTATTGCTTAGATAGTTGTCTTTAGCGTTTATAATTTTGGAAGGTTCTGTTTAGTTAGAACCATAGAATGTGAAATTATGTTCATAGGGGATATGTCATTCTTTGTGGCTGCTCTGAACCCTTTGACCATCCTTGTTCTCCTGGTTTTTGACATATGCATTCCTAGACTCCTTCTCTACTAAATGACAGTTTAGGCTGAAGTAGAAATCTGATGGAATCTTCTTGGAAGCCTATTGTTTTCATTGGTAAAAATTACCCTTAAGTGAAAGTGAAAGTGAAGTCGTGTCCAACCCTCAGCAACCCCATGGACTGCAGCCTACCAGGCTCCTCCATCCATGGGATTTTCCAGGCAAGAGTACTGGAGTGGGGTGCCATTGCCTTCTCCAAAAAATTACCCTTATCCAGCTTTAAATGTAGAAATGATGCCCAAGCTGTAGTGTCAGCCTTGTGTTCATGAAGAAAAGCCAAAAAATAGATATCCTGGACTTGAATTATTGAGCTAGTTAAACAGTATTCAGTGTTAGCAGCAGCAGCTGGTTTTTTTTTTTTTTTTTTCTTTTCTTTTTGAGAAAAATTAGCTCCTCTTATGTAACACCCTGTTCATCAGTTTTGCTTCCCTGGTGGCTCAGATGGTAAAGAATCTGCTCACCATGCAGGAATCCCAGGTTTGACCCCTGGGTCAGGAAGATCCCTTGGAGAAGGGAATGACTACCCATTCCAGTATTCTTGCCTAGAAAATCCCATGGACAGAGGAGCCTGGATGGTTATAGTCCATGGGGTTGCAAAGAGTTGGCTGTGACTGAGCTTCACACTTTCACTCCATCTTTGCATGAGAAGCACTCCAAAATGGCCAGAAGGTGATTATTAAGCAATTATCCAACAACTTCCTTCCAGAAAAGTTGTTCAGTGTGATCATTATCATGAATTTTATGTTTGTATGCTAACTTGCTTCAGTCGTGTCTGACTCTTTGCGACCCTATGGACTACAGCCCACCAGGCTTCCCTGTCCATGAGATTCTCCAGGCAAGAATACTGGAGTGGGTTGCCAAGCCTTCCTCCAGGGGCTCTTTCTGATCCAGAGATCGAGCCTGAATCTCTTGTGTCTCCTGCATTGGCAAGTGGGTTCTTTACTGCTAGAGTCACTTGGGATGCCCAATTTTATGTTTATATCTAGTAAAACTTTACCAGTAAGTGATAACATGGGTCTAAAACATTCAGTTAGGTAACCTGGATGAGAGATCACATTTATGTAAGAGTAGTGACATGACTGGAGCACATTTGTCTACTAATTGGTCAGGGTTCCCTGGGTGCTTCTGAATGGCTCAGCACTGCCCTGGCCATGCTTTGGCCTTACCTGGTGGTATTTTTCTGCTCTGGGTTAAATATTAGTGAAGGCTGTTAAGAGTTCTGCCAGAGTGATTCACAAAATGAGACATGATGTGTGTTTTGCTCTCCCAGTCCAGCTTGGGTAGAGAGGATATTGTAGATGCTGGAATCTGCTTTCTACCTGCTCACTTCCTAGGAATGGGCTGCCAGCTCTTCTTGCCAGGCCTGAGCCTCACTTTGTCCTATACAGATCCCTCCCCTTTCTTTGAAAATTTACCCTTCAACTCTTTGAGAACTATGCTTGATGAAGGAGAAGAGCCAAGACCCAATTCAACTAGATCTAGAATCACCTTTCCGTGGAATTTTCTTGGGGGCCTCATTGTACTGTGTAGCTGTACTTCAAAAACCTGTGTACTTTGCACAAATAGCTACTCATTAAAAGTCTATTCTTATCTGAAAGACAAAGGTTGAAAGATAAAAGGTGTGGCACTCACCTGACTTCTCTTTGACTCATATTAGAAATACTGAAGTTTCTAGGAGGCTGGTAGTTTAACAGTAAAGAACACTCCTGGCTCTGTGTCTTTCAGTGCAGTGTCTTAGCCCTAACTGCTTTAGGTTTTTCCTTAACAAAAATTCAGCAAAATTTTTGTTTAATGTCCTGCTACCATATTTTCTAATTGGATTCTATAATCATTGTGAAGTCACTCAGTCGTGTCCGACTCTTCATGACCCCATGGACTGTAGCCCACCAGGCTCCTCCATCCATGGAATTTTCTAGGCAAGAGTACTGGAGTAGGTTGCCATTTCCTTTTCCAGGGGATCTTCCCAACCCAGGGAATGAACCTGGGTCTCCCGCATTATGGGCAGATGCTTTACTGTCTGAGCCACCAGGGAATCGCTCTATAATCATATGCTTATATAAATTTGAAAAAGATAAATATTATTCTTAAAAAAAAATATATATATATATGACTTTTTACAACTAACATTCCTGAATCTTTATGGTTAGTAGCATAGCGAATGTCTTAGATTCATTTGATCCAGACTTTTTTGCTGTAGGTGACCGGGGGACTGATGTCGCATAAAACAGATGGGGTTTTGTCAAATTCACCTGCTAAATTTGAAGGTGTACTTTTTTCTGGATGTGGGGTTCTACTATTTGCATAGTGAGATATCTCCTTTTTTGTGCCCCCTTTCTAAGTATTAGGTGTTTAATTTTCCAGCATATTTGTATCTGAGGCCTAACATCAGAGTAGTTTCATGATATAAGCTGAATTTGGAGAGTGGGAAAACTTTGCAAGTGGGAAACTTCAGTTTGAGGTATCTGGAGCAGCAATCTGCAGACCCATGGGCTCCATGTACAATATGACATGCTATCTGACCAAAAAATTAAAAAATTCAGTAATGAGATTTAGAGCTGGAAGATTCTTAGATATCTACTTCACACTTGTTTTACATAAGAGAAAATTAGTGATCATAAAAGTAGACTGGCCTACTCTTGGTTAGCAGCCAGTTAGTGGAAGAACAAGAATTAAAATCTTAAATTATTATTTTTCGCAATACACTACACTGTCCCACAAGCCTCAGAATACAGTATTGACTTAATACATGTTCCTTTAATACATACATATTTAAATTAATACAAATAACTGTATGTTTTCTTTGAATCATCCTCTCTGTATCTCCCTTTAGTCAGTTCAGTCACTCAGTCGTGTCCGACTCTCTGTGACCCCTTGAACTGCGACATGCCAGGCCTCCCTATCCATCACCAACTCCCAGAGTCTACCCAAACCCACGTCAAAAGAGTCGGTGATGCCATCCAACCATCTCATCCTCTGTCATCTCCTTCTCCTCCTGCCGTCAATCTTTCCCAATATCAAGGTCTTTTCAAATGAGTCAGCTCTTTGCATCAGGTGGCCAAAGTATTGGAGTTTCAGCTTCAACATCAGTCCTTCCAATGAACACTCAAGACTGGTTGGATCTCCTTGCAGTCCAAGGGACTCTCAAGAGTCTCCTCCAACACCACAGTTCAAAAGCATCAATTCTTCAGTGCTGAGCTTTTTTTATAGTCCAACTCTCACGTTTATACATGACCATGGGAAAAACCATAGCCTTGACTAGCTGGCAAAGTAATGTCTCTGCTTTTGAATATACTGTCTAGGTTGGTCATAACTTTCCTTCCAAGGAGTAAGCGTCTTTTAATTTCATGGCTGCAATCACCATCTGCAGTGATTTGGGAGCCCAGAAAAATAAAGTCTGACACTGTTTCCACTGTTTCCCCATCTATTTGCCATGAAGTGATGGGACCAGATGCCATGATCTTAGTTTTGAGAATGTTGAGCTTTAAGCCAACTTTTTCATTCTCCTCTTTCACTTTCATCAAGAGGCTCTTTAGTTCTTCTTCACTTTCTGCCATAAAGATGGTGTCATGTGCATTTGTGAGGTTATTGATATTTCTCCCAGCAATCTTGATTCCAGCTTGTGCTTCCTCCAGCTCAGCGTTTCTCATGATGTACTCTGCATATAAGTTAAATAAGCAGGGTGACAATATACAGCCTTGACATACTCCTTTTCCTCTTTGGACCAGTCTGTTGTTCCATGTCCAGTTCTAACAAGTTGCTTCCTGACCTGCATACAGGTCTCTCAAGAGGCATATCAGGTGGTCTGCTATTCCCATCTCTTTCAGAATTTTCCACAGTTTATTGTGATCCACACAGTCAAAGGCTTTGGCATAGTCAATAAATCAGAAATAGATGTTTTTCTGGAACTCTCTTGCTTTTTCCATGATCCAGAGGATTTTGGCAATTTGATCTCTGGTTCCTCTGCCTTTTCTAAAACCAGCTTGAACATCTGGAAGTTCATGGTTCATGTTTAGATGAAGCCTGGCTTGGAGAATTTTGAGCATTAGTTTACTAGCATGTGAGATGCGTGCAATTGTGCAGTAGTTTGAGCATTCTTTGGCATTGCCTTTCTTTGGGATTGGAATGAAAATTAACCTTTTCCAGTCCTGTGGCCACTGCTGAGTTTTCCAAATTTGCTGGCATATTGAGTGCAACACTTTCACAGCATCATC
>NW_011495082.1:6165660-6167338 GCF_000754665.1 Bison bison bison
TATCTCCTAAGGCCCACTTGACTTCACTTTTCAGGATGTATGGCTCTAGGTGAGTGATCACACCATCATGATTATCTGGGTCATGAAGATCTTTTTTGTACGGTTCTTCTGTGTATTCTTGCCACCTCTTCTTAATATCTTCTGCTTCTCTCAGGTCCATACCATTTCTGTCCTTAATTGAGCCCATCTTTGCATGAAATGTTCCCTTGGTATCTCTAATTTTCTTGAAGAGATCTCTAGTCTTTCCCATTCTATTTTTTTCCTCTGTTTCTTTGCATTGATCACTGAGGAAGGCTTTCTTATCTCTCCTTGCTATTCTTTGGAACTCTGCATTCAAATGGGTATATCTTTCCTTTTCTCCTTTTCTTTTCACTTCCCTTCTTTTCACAGCCATTTGTAAGGCTGCCTTAGACAGCCATTTTGCTTTTTTGCATTTCTTTTTCTTGGGGATGGTCTTGATTCCTGTTTCCTATACAATGTCATGTACCTCCATCCATAGTTCATCAGGCACTCTCTCTATCAGACCTAGTCCCCTAAATCTATTTTTCATTTCCTCTGTATAGTCATAAGGGGTTTGATTTAGGTCATACTTGAATGGTCTAGTGGTTTTCTCCACCTTCTTCAGTTTCAGTCTGAATTTGGCAATAAGGAGTTCATGAGCTGAGCTATAGTCTGCTCCCAGTCTTGTTTTTCTGACTGTATAGAGGTTCTCCATCTTTGGCTGCAAAGAATATAATCAATCTGATTTTGGTGTCTACTGTCTCGTGATGTCCATGTGTAGAGTCTTTTCTTGTGTTGTTGGAAGAGGCTGTTTGCTATGACCAGTGCGTTCTCTTGGCAGAAGTCTATTAGCCTTTGACCTGCTTCATTCTGTACTCCAAGGCCAAAGTTGCCTGTTACTCCAGGTGTTTCTTGACTTCCTACTTTTGCATTCCAGTCCCCTATAATGAAAAGGACATCTTTTTTGGTTGTTAGTTCTAGAAGAAGGTCTTCATAGAACTCTTCAGCTTCTTCAGCATTACTGGTCGGGGCATAGACTTGGATTACCATGATATTGAATGGTTTGCCTTGGAAACAAACAGAGATCATTCTGTCGTTTTTTGATATTGTATCCAAGTACTGCATTTCAGACTCTTTTGTTGACTATGATGGCTACTGCATTTCTTCTAAGGGATTCTTGCCCACAGTAATAGATATAATAGGTATCTCCCTTAGGAATCTATAAAATGTTTCTTCTAGAGTCTTTGTTAACTTCATTGTTTAAATCTTAATTCTAAATTAAATTAGAATGAAGAATTAATTCTTAATTAAACTTAGAATTAATTCTTAATTAAATTAATAATTTAAATCTTAATCTAAATTAGTTTTCTGAGTTTCTTTTTACCAATCATAAAGATCAATACTTCATTCTAGAACTCTTCCCTGGTTATCCATAAAAGAAATGAGGGGAAAAACTGAGTGGCATGATGCTTGGAAACAAAAAAAAAGTAAGAATTATAAGTGAAAGTGAAAGTTGCTCAGTCATGTCCGACTCTGCAACACCATGGACTGACTATACAGTCCATGGAATTCTCCAGGCCAGAATACTGGAGTGGGTAGCCTTTCCCTTCTCCAGAGGATCTTCCCAACCCAGGGATCAAACCCAGATCTCCCACATTGCAGGCATATTCTTTACTGG
>NW_011495082.1:6167438-6187421 GCF_000754665.1 Bison bison bison
AGCCAGAATACTGGAGTGGGTAGCCTTTCCCTTCTCCAGAGGATCTTCCCAACCCAGGGATCAAACCCAGATCTCCCACATTGCAGGCATATTCTTTACTGGCTGAGCCACAGGAGAAGTTATTACTTAAAAAAAAGAGTTCGTTTTCATGCTTCATGCCATTTCCTGCCAATCATCATGATTGCCAAATATGTCCCTGGTAGATGTTTTTCTGTGTGTTTAATTTGTGAAGAACAGTGGCCTCTGAACCAGTGAATCCACACTTCCTCACTTTGATCTTGTATTAATTTATTTTCTGAAGAGATATAACATACTCTTGATATTTTTGTATTTTTTATTATATTTGAGTCCACGACATATAATTAATCCAGAATCCCCAACCCCCATATTTTACACCAACCATTCCCCCAAATCTGAATTGAGAGACACAGTTGTGTAAATATGAAGACAGATGCAAAAAAAATTTATATTTGTGTACTGAAAGGATATATAATGAAGATCACAAATATGAGCAAACAAATTCATATCATGATACCCAACTTTGAGGCACATATAATTCCCTTAGTAATCTAAAATTTTAGGGAGAATTACCCTCAAGTTGGCAGAATAGGCAAGAAGCTGCTACACACTCTAGTGATCTGTTTCTGAAGGAAGTAGGGAAACATTCCAGAAGGACATATTGAAGACAATTAATTCTCCAGATTAATTGACACTATTAATTGAACTAGATTTCTTCTTTGCAAATAGTTCCCATTTCTCCCAGCTGTTTCATATTCATTTGTATCACATACTACGCCTCACCCCAGGGTTCTGGATATTGAAATCCATAGATCAACTCATTTGTGTAAGTAGTCTAATTTCTCTTGATAACCTACCAGGAGCAAGGTAGGAGTATACTTTGTCAGCTTCTTCCTGGTGCTGGCTTTTGTTTGCATTTTTAAATTTAAATGTGATAGTCTTTATGATACATAAGGAAAAAGAGAAACTTCTTGAATTATATGAAATAATTTATACCATCAGGGCAATCCCATAAAAAGAGAAAATGAAAGCCAAAATGATATAATTTAATATGGCTTGAAAAATTTTCTGTCTTAAGACAGCTATTGTTTTCTGCTTGTTTCCATGCTTGTGTGTACATATGCATGCTCAAACTAAGAGTTTTTAGAAGCATTTTCCTTCATGGTCTTCTGTTAAAACAGAAAACATTAAGTGAGAGTAAAATGTTAAAGCTTTGCTACCTTACTGTCAGTGAGTTTATTAGATACTTTGCTCAACTGATGAAAGTAGAAATACTGAGTTTTGAGACACTAAGAAGATTTTGTCCACTTCAAAATTTAAAATATGGCAAGTACGAAATTGGAGGGACTGAAGCTATACTTAATAGTCCCAATTGTATTTATAGGGATGTTTGATATATTTTGAGCACATACTAATAGTAGGAAATAGTCTGTACACATATGGAGGTAGATTAAAAAGAGCCATCATGACTTAATTGTTAGAAGTGTATTAATTTAGTAGAGACAAAGTCAATAGGACTCATGCCATCGTTGAAGTCAAATCACTCTTTATTCTTATGTTCTGCACTTGATGTACTTGGTGCTCAATAGGTTGAATCAAAAATGATTTTCAAAGTGAGTTGGCAGTGGTCAGATTTCCTTTATAATCGGGTGCCAAGATGATTATGCACACATCACGTTTACGGAGGCCGTCTCCTCAAGTAGTAATTTCTATAATACTGGTTTAAAAAAAAAAAAAAAAAAGCTAGACAAGATGTGGTTTTTGAGTACAGGTTCTCAAAAAATGTGCAAAGCTGGAATGTAATTGTAGGCTGTATTATTAACTCAAAGGCTGGCATCATTTCAGCATAAAAAATAACAGTTATGGGAATGAGGACCCCCTTTTTGAATCATGAAAGTGCTTGTGTATGGATATTATAAGGGATTTTCCTGAGCCTTATTCTTAAACAGATTACACTATTCAAAGTCTCAAAGAATCAAAATCGTGCTCAGCTGGGGCAGTCAATGTGCAGTCTAAACATGTGACAGATGCAGAGAAAACTTCAAAGATGCCATTACAAATGCCTGTGGAGATATTTAAGGAGCCAGATGCTACTGTTTCATGTCTTCCGCAGCTCTGAATGTGTCCTGTGATCACCTTCCAAAGAGGAGGTATGGTTCAATCTGGTGAGGAACAGAACACCACCTAATCTTCCTGTTGTCGTTCACATACATTGCATGGCTGCAGTGCGAGGGTTTGGGATCAGGGTTTCTAACAGGGAGGACATGTATATGAATTTGCTATTCCTTATGAAAGCAGGAAGGTACAACGGCAAGGAAATATGTGTATGATGTATTCTCTGAAAGCTCTCCTCTCTAAAAAGTGTGATTTATAGGTGTGTATTGCCATGGAAACAATTTTTTTTCTTTAACTTTTGCCATGTATTTAGACTCTAAAAGGAGCAATAAACATATTCATATGGTTCATGTTTATTTTCATTTTGTTTGGTGGTGAGAAATAAATTACTTGGGACAAAGTATTAAATGTTTGTTTCATTTTCATTACTAATGCCTTCTGGAGAAGAACTTAATATTTTGAGCTGGCATGAAGCTCCAGGTAAATACGAAGACTATGAGATTTAACTAAAAATTTTAAAATGCCACCTGCTTTATTTCACAAGGATTCCTTAATTTTTAGTTTTCTTCTCCATTATAGTCTATGTAAGATAGTTTGTTTTACTACAGCTTTTAAGAACACACATTCATAGGCTTATTCAAAAGGAGCAAAGAGCCTCAAAGACAACTTCTAGGAAATATGTGATATAGTATTAAAACAATCTAGAAAATTTAAATCGCTATGTAATGTCTGAGCCTATGTTTTTTGCTTTGAAAAAGTGATTCTGCCCAACTTTGTTCCTTTTTTATTATATGAATTATGTGCCCTGGCTCATCCTTTATTGAATCCAATCTATGGAGAGATTATTTTATTAATTTTTAAATTGAAATTTGTGGCATATTATAAAAGACAAAAGGCATAATTGTTTCCATGAAAAGGGATGGCTATAAGTGGAAAATAAATAGCAAAGGATATTTTTCTTTCTAGTGTAAACATCTGGCAGTAATCCTTGCTTACACAATTAATGGGCATTTAATTGGCAATGATCAGTTTATTGCCGCAATATGAAGTGAATGTTTCCCCAGGAACAAACAGCTGTTGCAAGAATTTCACAGTGATTTAGCAAACACCAGGTGATAGCTGTATCTAGAATGAAGTGTTCTATCTCTCAGCAAATCACAGTGCTTCGAAAAAACAATGAAAAGTAGCATAGCCAAAGAGATCCAATCGTCACTGATGTTAACATCTATCTAAAAAGCAAACTTCATGAAATAACACACTAATTTTGCTAGATGTTATCCATGTCTCAAATATAAAGAAAGAATACCTCCAAGAAGCAATAATAAATTGGCATGACATTCTTCTCTTTAAAAGTAGTATTTTATGTCTTGTTTTAAAGACATAACAGTTGACAAAACTTTTGTTGTATTCTAATACTTTATCCTTTTAAAAGTCTTAGAAATTTTGATAGTCATGATCTAAATTTTTGATTAAAAAGTTATTGAAGTCATTCAACGGTTACTGACAATTATATTCTTTCTTAATAGATTTTCTTCAACTGTCTAAAATTAAATGTACCGTTTTTTAATTTGCATTGCTTGTGAGCTGCTTTCCCATTAAGTTTTAAATAAAAAGTTTTTCATTTTTCATTATGCACTCTTATTACTAATTTAATAAAATGATAATAGCTATGCAAAGTTTCTGTTACTACTCAGCTTTTGGCATATATTGAATTATACATTTTAAATGTAGCACACTGGCAGACACTGTTATTTCATAAAGCTGAGTTTCATTAGCAAAGAAAGTAATTTTGCTTCAGCAAAAAAGTGCTTTTATTTACTATAGTATTTAGTATTAGCTCATACTAGAGTCTCCAAACAATGAACTCAAATGAACAAAGCATCAAGGGCCAATTTAGAGAACAATGCTTTTATTTTTTTCACATATGCCTTCTACAATAATTCATCTCCATGACAAAAGCAGACAATCAATCATCTTCTATTGTGCCTTTCTCAATAAAATTACCATCCTTGATGTAACAAAAAAAGCTGCTTAAGTAATAGGAACGGCTTTACACACTCAAATCAATAAATTGACCATACTTCAAAAAAACTTTACCCATTAATATGACAATGCAGTTTTATGTTTAACTTATCCACATTAATATAAATTATTAAGTAAATTGTTCTTTTTTAATTCAAGAAAGCGAAAAATAAGAAAGTGTGGTAAAAGGAATGCTTTAAAGGGTCTCTGTGACGAAACTTTGTAGTTTACATATGTGTTAATATGTTATAAATGTGTATAAACTGGAATACTGTATGTGAATTGTAACAAGAGCATAAAGCAATCTTGTGATATATGATCTTGTTCTAAATCGAGATATTTATATGGTAGTATATGTTAAATATACAAAGTTATGCACATATTTCAAAAAGTGAAATCTGAAAATGTCGTGTGAATGTAAAGGAAACTTAAGTTCAAATGTTAAGTACAAGTTTCCACACTGGGAAGGTGAAGAAGGAGTATTATAGATACAGGTATAGCTGCGTACACCTTCTAAATAAGTTGGTCTTTATTTTCAACTAGAAGAATAGACAGTTAACATGGGAAGTGAAAGTTTTTTGAAGTTTTTTAGCCAATATAGAGTGCAAACTGATATATGTATTTTATTTTCATATAGTTTGTATATATATAAAATACTATTTTGAGTCTTAAATTTCTCTCACAGAGATCAAAAGGAATTGCAGCAAAATTCTAGATTAAAATATAAATAATTTCTATATAACCTAACAGAGCAACAGGATTAATTTAAGCTAATAACACTCATGTCATTAACCACTCCAAAATTCAGATTACTTTAGAACCTCTGAAGACTCTCCTTAATTGTATTTTCTTTTTGCTGAATTAATGAGGCCAGGCCATAACATGTTTCAAGAAAATGAAATCCTTTATTATCGAAATGCAAATGCTGTGACTTAGCTTCTAAGATCCTATATGGTATAAATGACTATGTGAATAGTTTTATTGCAGTATACAGAGCATCATAATAATTCATAATTTTCAATAACTTATCCACCAGTTACATAATTAAATTCTTAATACTTTATGCTCATGCCGCCTGTAAGTTTACAGTATGTTCATGAGTTATACCATGTCACAAGAATGGCATTCTAAATTTGATATTAAATATTCTATTTGATTTTAACCTTATTGTAATTAATCTGAAAAATTGTAATCAAAACATATTACTATACCTGCAAGTTTAAAGTAAATATTAGTGAAAATTTTTTGCTGCATTTCATTCTAAAATAAATGTTTTAATTGAAATGTTTTTAGCTTGTAAGTGACTTGAAACAGTTGTTTATTTTATTGCCTTTTTCTTTCCTCATGAAGTGGTTAATTCACTTTGATTTAATTCCCACTCAATGTAATGTATAGTTATTTACTGAGAGAAATTTATTAGGAATCAGTTCTTACTATGGAATCTTGCTTACTTATTCATTACTCTTAGTTCAAAGGAACAGATTTCAGGGAAGAGTAAAAGTAGAAAATTTTATGTTGGATGTTTCACTTTTGTCTTGCCATCTTTAGCTTTATTTGCTGAAAAAAGAAAAAGCAGAATGTATAACTTAATAAGAAATCAGAATGTTGTTGATCATGCCATCACAACAGTGTCACTCAATTTTTTTGAACTGTTAACTTATCTTTATAGGAAATCTAAGGCTTAGGAGTGCGGTCTTTCTCCCAGGTCTCAGCAAACAACTTTACAGTTCAGTTATTTTCTCTGGTAGTCACCACACCCATCCTCTCTTCTCTGTGTTCCTTTTCTCTTTTCCTCCCCTTGTCTCTTCCTCTCTTTTCCCCTTCTTGTTCCCTATGATCGCCAGAGCTCTTTAAGTGTCATGAATAACCTCCTGATGATTTCGTTGCAGACTTCACCTTGGAGTCAGGGTCCAGGAAATTTCCAGCAAGTGCATCTGTTTTATTAATCCTAGGACTTGTTACATGTGTGTGTGCTCAGTCATGTCTGATTCTTTGCAACATCAAGGACTGTAGACTACCAGGCTCCTCTATCCATGGAATTTTCCAGGCAAGAATACTGGAGTAGGTTGCTATTTTCTACTCCAGGGTATCTTCCTGACTCTGAACTTGAATTTCTTCAGTCTCCTGAGTCTCCTGCATTGGAAGGCAGATTCTTTACTACTGTGCTACCTGGGAAGCCTCTGAGACTTATTGAATATAGTTTAAATTATATAACCAGTACCACAGTCTATGGAAGTCATTGATTGCTTTCTTTTATGGATGGCAATATTTCTAACAATAGTCCAAACTGAAGAAACTAGAGCCAGCTATGTTTGTAGGTGTGTAAACCCAGAGTATTCCATCAAAATTTGAAGATTTTTTTTTCCCTAGTTTTTTATTCAGATTACTATGGTGCTTCTTTTTATTTTTGTCTTTAGCTGCATAGCTACTGAGTGTTTTTCTTGCATGGAGTACAAAAAATCTCTTTCCTTCCTTGGAGTAAGAAATTATTCTGAAATATGTTTTTTTTTTTTTTTATTGAAAGATTTAGTAGAGACTATGTGTTGAAATCATAATATTATTAGAGAGAAGTCAAGGCAGACCTATTGGACAAGTCAGTTTACACCAATTGAATGACTGTATTGCCTTTGTATGCATCACGATCATCTGGAGGGCTTGCTCAAAAACAACACACTGGACCCCACCTCCAGAGTGTCTGATTCAGTAGCATGGTGGGTGACAGAGAATTTGCATTTTCAACAAATTCCTAACGTTTCCTGATTTTGAGAACTACTATTAAGTTAAGCTAGAAAGATAAACCCATCTGAATGCAGAGTTCCAAAGAACAACAAGGAGAGATAAGAAAGCCTTAAGGGAACAATGCAAAGAAACAGAGGAAAACAATACAATGGGAAAGATTAGAGATCTCTTCAAGACAATTAGAGATACTAAGGGAACATTTCTTGCAAAGATTGGGGAAAAAAAAAAAAAAAAGGACAGAAACAGTATGGACTTAACAGAAGCAGATGACATTAAGAAAAAGTGGAAAAATATAAAAAGGGTCTTAATGACCCAGATAATAACAGTGGTGTCATCACTCACCTAGAGCCAGGCATCCTGGAGTGTGACGTCAAGTGGACCTTAGGAAGCATAGCTGTAAACAAAGCTAGTGGAGGTGATGAAATTCTGGTTGAGCTACTTCAAATCCTCAAAGATGATGCTGATATAGAGGGCCACTCAATATGCCAGCAAATTTGGAAAGCTCAGAAGTGGCCACAAGACTGGAAAAGGTCAGTTTTCATTCCAAAAAATGTTCAAACTGTTGCACAGTTGTGCTCATTTCACGTGCTAGCAAGGTAATGCTCAAAATCCTTCAAGCTAGGCTTCAGCAGTGCGTGAACAGAGAGCTTCCAGATGTACAAACTGGATTTAGAAAAAGCAGCAGAATCAGAGATCAAATTGCAAACATCCATTGAAGCACAGAAAAAGCAAGAGAATTCCAGAAAAACATCTACTTCTGCATCATTGACTATGCTAAAGCCTTTGTGTGGATCACAACAAATTGTGGAAAATTCTTTAAGGGATGGGAACACCAGATCACCTTATCTGCCTCCTGAGAAACCTATATGCAGGTCAAGAAGTTACAGTTAAAACCAGACATGAAACAATGGAGTGGTTCCAAATTGGGAATGGAATATGTCAAGGCTGTATGTTGTCACCTTGCTTATATAACTTTTACGTAGATGTGAAATGCTGAGCTGAATGAATCCACAGGCTAGAATCAAGATTGTTGAGAGAAATATCAATAAGTTCAGATCTGCTGATGATATCATCCTTATGGCAGAAAGCGAAGAGCAACTAAAGAGCCTCTTGATGACGGTGAAAGAGGACAGTGAAAAAACTGGCTTAAAATTCAACATTCAAAAAACTAAGATCATGGCATACAGTCCCATCACTTCATGGCAAATAGATGGGGAAACAATGGAAACAGCAACAGACTTTTCTTGGGCTCCAAAATCACTGTGGATGGTGATTGCAGCCATTAAATTAAAAGATGCTTGCTTCTTGGAAGAAAAGTCATGACAAGCCATATTAAAAAGCAGAAGCATCACTTGGCCAACAAAGGTCTGTATAGTCTAAGCTATGGTTTTTCCATTAGTCATGTACAGATGTGCGAATTGGACCATGAAGAAGGTTGAGCACTGAAGAATTGATCGTTTTCAACTGTAGTATTAGAGAAGATTCTTGAGAGTCCTTTGGACAGCAAGAAAATCAAACTAGTCAATCCTAAAGGAAATCAACCCTGAATATTGATTGGAAGGACTAATGCTGAAGCTGAAGCTCCAGTACGTTGGCTGCCTGATACGAAGAGGAAAAGACCCTGATGCTTTGAAATATTGAAGGCAGAAGGAGAAGGGGATGACAGAGGATGAGATGGTTGGATGGCATCATTGACTCAATGGACATGAATTTCAGCAAACTCAGGGAGATAGTGAAGGACAGGGAAGCCTGCCATGCTGCAGTCCGTGAGGTCACAAAGAGTCAGACATGTCTGAGTGACTGAACAACAGCAGAAGATACTTTAAATCTTATAATTTTGAACCTTATAATATGATGGATATGTCATATCATTTGGGGCCCTTCTAAAAATTATGATTTAATAGTTTTCCAAAGACTGCCTTATTTCATATAATAGGGATGACACGCTGAGTGTGTTTTGGTTTCTTTTGCATGACTTTATTTAGAGCAGTTTTTGGTTCATAAACATATTGAGAGGAAGGTATACAGATTTCCATATATTCTCTGCCCTCACATACATATAGCTTCCTCCATTATAAACATCCTCCACCAAGAGGCATAATTGTTACAATTGATGAACCTGTATTATGCATCAATATAATCACTCCAACTCCAGATTTTACATTTGGATTCACTGTTGCTGTTATAAATTCTATGAACTTGAACTGAAGTATAATTATATGTATCCACCAATACAGTAGTGTCTATGTGTATCTGCCATTATAGTTTCTCTGGTGGCTCAGGGACAAAGAATCCTCCTGCTAATGCTTGATCCCTGGGTTGGGAAGATCCCCTGGAAAAGGAAATGGCAACACACTCTAGTATTCTTGCCTGGGAAATCCCATGGACAGAGGACCCTGGCAGGCTATGTGGGAGATGTGGGCTTGATCCCTGGGTTGGGAAGATCCCCTGGAAAAGGAAATGGCAACACACTCTAGCATTCTTGCCTGGGAAATCCCATGGACAGAGGACCCTGGCAGGCTATAGTCCATGGGGCCACAAAGAATTTGGACATGACTTAGTACTTTGGCCACTTCATGTGAAGAGTTAACTCATTGGAAAAGACTCTGATGCTGGGAGGGATTGGGGGCAGGAGGAGAAGGGGACGACAGAGGATGAGATGGCTGGATGGCATCACTGACTCAATGGATGTGAGTCTGAGTGAACTCCGGGAGATGGTGATGGACAGGGAGGCCTGGCATGCTGCAATTCATGGGGTCGTAAAGAGTCGGACACGACTGAGCGACTGAACTGAACTGAACTGAACTAGCAACTAAATGAAGCAAACCATTACCGTATTGTACAGGAACGTTTCACTGCCCTAGAAATCCTCTGTGCTTTACCAATTCATCCTTCTCCACCACTGGCAACCAGTGATCTTTTTGCTATCTCCATAGTTTGTGATTTCCAGAGCATCATACAATTGGAATCTTATGGTGGGTAGCCTTTTCATATTGGTATGTTTTATTTAGTAGTATGCATTAAAATTCTTTCAAGACTTGATAGCTCTTTTTTTTTTTCTTAGTGCTGAATAATATTCCATTGTCTGGATATACCACAGTTTATCAATTTGACTACTAGAGGACATCTTAGTTGCTTACAAGATTCGGCAATTATGAATAAATCTGCAATAAGCATTCATTTGTAGGTTTTTGTATGGACATAAGTTTTTAACTCCTTTGAGTAAATACCAAGGAGAAAGACTGCTGAATCATTTGTTAAGAGTTTTAGTTTTCTAAGAAATCACCAAAATGTCTACCAAAGTGACTGCACCATTTTGCATTTCCATTACCAATGAGTGAGATTTCCTCTTGTTCCACATCCTTGTCAGCATTTAGTGTTTTCAGTGTTCAGGATTTTCACTATTCTGATAGGTGTGTAGTTTTATCTTGGTTTTAATGTACTTTTACCTGATGGCTTATGATGTGAATCTGTTCATCTTCTTTGGTGAATTGTCTGTTAAGGTCTTTAGTCCATTTTTTAATTTGGTTGTGTGTTTGCTTATTGTTGAATTTTAAGCGTTCTTTGTATATTTTAGATAACAGTCCCTTATCAGATGTGTCTTTTACAAATGTTTTCCCCTCTTCTATGGCTTGTCATCTCATTCTTTTGATTGAATGTGTCTTTGACTTACGCAGTTTGTGCCTTAGGCTGATGTCACCAGATCCTAAGATTATTCTTGCAGAGCTGTGTATTTTTACCAGATGTTGCTTCTAGAGATCAAAATTATTTATAAGCCGGAGTGTCAATGGTCTGACTAAATTTCTTTTTATAAATTTCTTTTTATAATTGTACTTCAGCAAAGTGAAGATTTCCAGTACCTTGACCCCTCTTGTTTTTTTCCTTAGAATTAAACAGTCCTGCCTTAATTTGCTCTACTATCCAAGGTAGTCTACAACCTATCACTTCAATCACTCTCTTGTCAGTTACCTCCCTTCCCATTTCTGTTTGCTGTTCAAAATTCTAACTTTATATCAATCCAATGTTGGTATTTCCCTCAGCTACACCAGAGATGCTGAGTGCTGATGGGAGGAAATCACACTGAACAACCACTGCGGGAGTTTTCCAGATGGTGCTAGGGTAGAGAACCTGCCTGCTAATGCAGGAGACATAAGAGACATGGGTTTGATCCCTGGGTTGGGAAGATCCCCTGGAGGAGAGCATGGCAACCCACTCGAGTATTCTTGCCTGGAGAATCACTCAGACAGAAGAGCCTGGTGGACTACAGTCCATGGGATTGCACAGAGTTGGAAATGATTGAGCGACCTAGCATGCATGCACTCAACCACTGCAAATCCATGATTTCCACCTCAGGTGATCCTCATGCTGTCTGGAGGGCCTTTCTTCAATTGGCTCTCTTGTCTATGGATTATACCTACTTTGAAGCTTTTCTTCTTTCAAACAGTTTAGTCAACCACATCAATACTTACACTCAGAAAATGGTTGTGATTCCTGCTTTACAGGGAAAATGCTAGAAATTGGATTAAAATAAAAGTTGCCACCAAATTCACCCTACCCCTAAAAGGGCATGAGAGCAAGATCTTCATTCCTAAGATAAATGCCTCTTTCAGTGCTCTGAACAAACCTGTTCATCAGTTCAGTTCAGTTTCTCAGTCGTGTCCGACTCTTTGAGACCCCATGAACTGCAGCACGCCAGGCCTCCCTGTCCATCACCAACTCCCAGAGTTTACTCAAACTTATGTCCATTGAGTCAATGATGCCATCCAACCATCTCGTCCTCTGTCGTCCCCTTCTCCTCCTGCCTTCAATCTTTCCCAGCATCAGGGTCTTTTCCAATGAGTCAGTTCTTTGCATCAGGTGGCCAAAGTCTTGGAGTTTCAGCTTCAGCATCAGTCCTTACAAGGAATATTCAGGACTGATTTCCTTCCATACAAATATTTAGAGATATATATATATATATATAGCGCCACACACATATACATACATGCAACAGGATATTACTCATCCATAAAAAAAGAATGAAATCATTCCATTTGTAGCAACATGGATGGATCTAGATATATCTGTGTATGTATGTATATATATACACACACAGAAAGAGAGAGAGAGCACATAGAACCATACTCAGTACTTTGTAATAAACTATGAGGGAAAAGAATCAGAAAGGAAACACTGAACCACTGATGTATACCAGTGTGTGTGTGTGTGTGTGTGTGTGTGTTAGTCAATCAGTCATGTCCAACTCTTTGTGACTCCATGGACAGTAGCCTGCCTGGCTCTTTTTCCACGGAATTCTCCAGGCAAGAATACTGGAGTGGGTTGCAATTCCTTTCTCCAGGGATCTTCCCATCTCAGGGATCCAAACTAGGTCTCCTGCATTGCAGGCAAATTTCTTTATCATCTGAGCTACCAGGGAAGTATATCAATGTAGGACTGTGAAAAGATCCTGAGCCAGAAGACCTACTGGTCCTTGACTTTCAAATAACCTTGTTTTGTGACCTTTTAAAAACCTCTGGTTTCAAGGGGCTCAGTTTATTCATTTGTAAAATAAGGGGGCTGGAGTAGCTGATCTCTGAGGTCTCTTCAGCTCTAAACTTCATCATTCTCTCATTCTTGTTTTATCTGAGAATTTCATTTGTCTATGTGATTTCTTTCTTGCCTCTGAAATGATAATTGAGGGTTGATTATACGTAGCCAGTCCAATTATTCATAGATCATAGATTTTTATTATTATATATGAAAGATTAAGATGTATGAAGGGCATACGTTTGAAGTCTCTACAAAGCCTAATGATTAAAATCCTATTATATAACTAAAAATGTTCTTTAGAATATTATACTGGGCTTTTCTGTAAAAGAAGGAAAACATTTTAATAGCAGTGCTTAATATTTAGTGTGTTTCCATTCTTGAAGAAGAGAGCTGAATTTTAGAAATACATGTATTAAGCCTGCTTTCATATACATTTATATTACATCATTATTGGAAGCACTGAGCCATGGCAAATGATCTATTACATCATGATTTACTATGCTGTATTATGTCAACTGATGGATTATAGCATGTCATATTTTGATATGTAAAATTTTTAAGATAATTAAAGAAATAAAGCACAAAAATAGTTCATGTACTGTTCTAAATAAAAATCTCTTATTTTTTCCATTCTCCAAAGTATTTTTAGATATTTTGGTGGATTCTATATTTTGGCATAGCTGAGTGTCAGTGTATTAGCTCGGTGAGCATATAATATGCCCAAGGAAAGCTATTAAAACTGGGAATATGATTTAAATAGTGGATGATACCTTTTGAAGGATCTAAGAATTAAGACATTTTATAAATCTAAAATGCCATATATTTATCATTTACATATATTTCATTTGAGAATATAAGTATTGTCCTTACTAAATATGATAGATCTAACTTCATAAAATTAAAGGATAATAATGCAATAATATTGTTATGAAATGAATAGGATTTGGGTGTCAGAGCTAAGTTCAATTCCTGCCTCCACAATTTGCTTGCTGTGTGGACTGGACAACTACTTAAAGTCTCCAAACTGGTTTCCTTTGTGTAAAATGGGAAAAATAATCCTCTACTTCTTTGGAATGTTATATAATGTGAGACGACACGTTAAATGTGCCTGACAGAATATGGTTGACCCTAAAAAACCCTCAGTAAATATTAGCTATATCTACTGTGGTCTGATTTAGGCCTGTGCAATGGGTGGTGTGTGTGTGTCCAGTTGTGTCCTACCCTTTGCAACCTCACGGACTGTAGCCTGCCAGGCTCCTTTGGCCATGGGATTATCCTGGCAAGAATACTGGAGTGGGCTGCCACTTCCTTCTCCAGGGGATCTTCCCAACCTAGGGATTGAATCTGGGTCTCCTGCATTGGCAGGCAGATTTTTTTTTTTTAACCACTGAGCCACCTCAGTGAGGCCTGTACAATACTTTATATGTACTATCTGCTCTTCGAAGAGTTTCTTTCTCATTTTTTATTATTTTTTACTGAATTTTTGAATACATTCAATGCATTCAACTTTTTCTTAAAAAAAAAAACTATGTTCATCAATTAAATCTTTCATATTTTTAGAGATTGTACATTCTCTCAGACCAATGTTGTCCTGTTTTGTTTGGAGTTTCTGCCACAGTCACACGCCATAGGTCTGTCTGAGGCTGTCAGCATCCCTTCATCACAGGCAATTACCCCTTCTGGTGGCCGTGCCCCACAGACCTCTTTCTGTCTCACCTGGTTCTGGTACTTGTCCTCTTCCAGCTCTCTCAGGCCTAAGGGTGGGGGTGGGGCAGGTGTTTTGTTAGTGCTGTAGCCCCTGGTTACTGCACTAACCTATGACTTCCCTACATTCTGCCTACACTTTGTAAATCTCTCCATATGAGATTCTCCTTTAAATATTTAGCTTGACTTTGCTTTTTATTTCTTACTGTAGGACCTCAATCCCTCGATTTAAACAGTACAAAAGATATTTACTAATTTTTTTGGTGGGGGGAGCAAATGATTTTTTTTTTACAAATACACCAAAGAATCATGCAGTGCTGCCAGCATTGGAAGGAATCCTGGACCACAACTCAGCACATTCCTTTACAACTGGTCCTGTGATGGCAAAATCTTTCATTTCCCCTTTATTGTTTACTATGACCCCAGCATTATCTTCAAAATAAAGAAACAAACCATCTTTTCTATGGTATGACTTTCATTGTCGAATTACCACCACTGGATGTACCTTCTTTCTGAGCTCTGCTTTGCCTCTCTTGACTGTGGCCATCACCATGTCACCCACACCAGCAGGAGGAAGTCTATTCAGTCGTCCCTTGATCCCCTTCACCAAGATGATATACAGATTTTTGGCTCCTATGTTGTCAGCACAGTTGATCAGGGCTCCAAGCGGAAGACCCAAGAAGTCTGGAATTTCGCACCAGAGGACCCACCACGCACTCACTTCAACATCTTGAACGCCGGAAAGGGACAACAACAACAAAAAAGCTTCACTAGTTTTTAAGTTGCATCTTTTACAGCCATAACGTTCAGGATTTGTTGGTGGCTCAGATGGTAAAGAATCCACCTGCAATGCAGAAAACCCAAGTTTGATCCCTGGGTCAGGAAGATCCCCTGGAGAAGGGAATGGATACTTACTCCAGTATTCTTGCCTGGAAAATTCCATGGACAGAGGAGCCTGGCAAGCTACAGTCCATGGAGTCGCAAAGAGACAGACATAACTGAGTGACTAACATTTTTACTTTTTTTTTTTTAACGAAGTTGTGGATTTATAGGAGAAGAAATAGTATATAAGTTAAATAACAGTGCTAGAATTGAGGTTTTGTAAGGGTATGTGTGGGCAAGCGCTGAGGAATTTTAGCATCTTTTACCCATGACAGTGAAAGTCTCTCAGTTGTGTCTGACTCTTTGCAACCCCATGGATTATACAGTCCATGGAATTCTCCAGGCCAGAATACTAGAGTGGGTAGGCTTTCCCTTCTCCAGGGGATCTTCCCAACCCGGGGATCGAACCCAGGTCTCCCAAATTGCAGGCAGATTCTTTACTAGCTGAAAATCTGCCAGTATTTCCAGGGTCTCACTGATGAGATGGGACTCCATTAGCTTTTACTATATCTGTACTGTTTTGTAGCAGCTAGAGAAGGAATGAGGATAGAAAGTGATGGCAGAGCTCTTTAAATTTTTCTTTTTGTTTTTAATTCATATTTCATGGCATATAAGGCAATAATCATGTTGTTGAGTTAGGCCTAACCTTCTTCCTTCAGCGCCTCTTTGGATACTGTGGCATCAAAGTACAGGCAAAAGACAAATGTTGGTGGTTGACCAAGGTATGTCAGAGCTATCTATTCCTAGTTATGAAATATGGATATTAAAATGATATGGATATGGATATTAAAAGAAACTGAGATTACTATCTATAATCTAGTAAAATAATCTATCTCTGTATATATACATATAGATGTATTAATATATACTTGACAGTCATATTCATAGGGAAAATAGTTTCTAAAAATGTCTATAATCAACAGAAAATGTTTTTCAAATCTGCTGTCATATTCAACGTCATTTACTAGTGTCCACATTTTGCTTAGATTTTCACTAAATTTATAGTTTTTCAAAACTAAATATTTTGAAAGGATTGTGTATTGCAAGGTATTATCTCCTTATATGCCCTTATGGCAGAAAGTGAAGAGGAACTAAAAAGCCTCTTGATGAAAGTAAAGGAGGAGAGTGAAAAAGTTGGCTTAAAGCTCAACATTCAGAAAACGAAGATCATGGCATCCGGTCCCATCACTTCATGGGAAATAGATGGGGAAACAGTGGAAACAGTGTCAGACTTTATTTTTTTGGGCTCCAAAATCACTGCAGATGGTGACTGCAGCCATGAAATTAAAAGAGGCTTACTCCTTGGAAGGAAACTTATGACCAACCTAGATAGCATATTGAAAAGCAGAGACATTACTTTGTCAACAAAGGTCTGTCTAGTCAAGACTATAGTTTTTCCAGTGGTCGTGTATGGATGTGAGAGTTGGACTGTGAAGAAAGCTGAGCGCTGAAGAATTGATGCTTTTGAACTGTGGTGTTGGAGAAGACTCTTGAGAGTCCCTTGGACTGCAAAGAGGTCCAACCAGTCCATTCTGAAGGTGATCAGCCCTGGGATTTCTTTGGAAGGGATGATGCTAAAGCTGAAACTCCAGTACTTTGGCCACCTCATGCGAAGAGTTGACTCATTGGAAAAGACTCTGATGCTGGGAGGGATTGGGGTCAGGAGGAGAAGGGGACGACAGAGGATGAGATAGCTGGATGGCATCACTGACTCGATGGACATGAGTCTGGGTGAACTCTGGGAGTTAGTGATGGACAGGGAGGCCTGGCGTGCTGCGATTCATGGGGTCACAAAGAGTCAGACACAACTGAGTGACTGAACTGAACTGATCTCGTCTTAACCTCTAGCACATCTGTATGGCTTACTTATCAACAACCCATAGAACTGCAAACTTGGATTAGAGAAGACTTAAAGGTAACAGAAATGTCCTTAAACCTGTCTAATCCCTAAAGGTACACCTGTGGAAAAAGAAAGCTGGAGGTGGGATTATGAACACATAAAATATATTGTTTTTCTAAAACTACCAAACTTGACTAAACTCTATCCCTTGATTCTAAATATATATTTGGAGCCAAGGAAATAGAACTGAAACAATATTTACTTCATTACAAATTTTTCCATTTAATACTTAACTCTAGCTTTTTCAGCAATGGGGTTTGAATTCAATAAACCATTTAGGCATTATTTGCATACTTTTGTGAAGGTAATGTGATAAAAGAATCATCTGTAAATCTATAATAGAGTTGAACATTTAGGTGAGTGTGTCCCCATGGGAAGTCTTACAGTTACTATAATTTTGCAGAAGCATGTTGTTACATACATCTGATTAGTTTAAGCTACAGATTTAGAAAAAAATGAAAAAGAATTGTTGAAGGCAGCACCTATAAATATTTTTTTTCATCCACTGTACTTAGGAAATTTTATAGATTCTTAACTAGAGAGAATTAATATTTTATATTTTATTAAAAGATGAAAGGACTAAAAATTTCCCATATCTTGTTAAGTGACCTATAAAAGCTACTTTAATCATTTTGTAGCTTCTTTTTGGTCTCAAATTTATTTGAATATGGTTCTTTACTAACTAAAAATACTAAGTACTAATTTAATTACATTTTTCCAGTTAACAATACTTTAAAGGGTAGGGGTTTCATTTTTCTCAGATGTTAGTTTACCTAGAACCCTTTGATTTTGAGAAATAAAAATATACCATTAAATGGTGAAGGCACACACATAAGTAGTTAGGATTGACTGATGATTAATATATCCTATGTGGTATTTTTGAGTAACACTTTCAAATAACATATTGAATGAGTACTACAGGGGAAATTATATGAAAATTGATTATTAGTGATGGTATGTGAGCATTATTAAAAGTGGAGAGTGAAACAGCTGGCTTAAAACTCAGTATTAAAAAAAAAAATCTTAAGATCATGGCATCCAGTCCCATCACGTTGTGGCAAATAGAAGGGGAAAAAGTGGAAACAGTGATATATTTTATTTTCCTGGGCTCCAAAATCACTGCAGATGGTGACTGCAGCCATGAAATTAAAAGACGCATGCCCCTTGGAAGGAAAGCTCTGACAAACGTAGACAGTGTATTAAAAAGCAGTGATATCACTTTGCCAACAAAGGTCTTGCCAACAAAAGTCAAAAACTACTGGTTTTTCCAATAGTCAAGTATGGATGTGAGAGTTGGATCATAAAGAAGGCTGAGTGCCAAAGGATTGATGCTTTTCAATTGTGGTGCTGGAGGAGACTCTTGAGAGTCCCTTGGACTGCAAGGAGATTAAACCAATCAATCCTATAGGAAATCAATCCTGAATATTCATTGGAAGGACCATTCCTTAAGCTGAAGCTCCTGTATTTTGGCCCCCTGATGCGAAGAGTCGATGCACTGGAAAAGACCCTGATGCTGGGAAGAATTGAAAGAGAGGCGGCTGGCAGAGGAGGAGATGGTTAGAGAGCATCACCAACACAATGGACATGAATTTGAGCAAATTCCAGGAGGTAGTGAAGGACAGAGGAGCCTGGCGTGTTACAGTCCATTTGGTTGCAAAGAGTTGGACATGACTTAGTGACTGAACAACAACAACATCAACAACTACGTAAGTATTTGGTATAGTTCATGCAGAAAAAAGTCCTATGCTATAACTTAAGAATAGTTTTATAGAGAGAAGAATTCATACAAAAAATTTTTAATATTTTGCTTTATGAATATTCACAGAGATATTTAATATCCAAAGAGATCTTTTTTTTTTTCCTTTTCATGTAGACATAAGTTGTCAAACATCTTAAAACCTATAACTTGATTATCATCCCTTATGGGAAGTCCCTGTAGCAAGTTTTTACTACCATACTGGCTCAACATATTGTAATTCATACACTATCAAGATCTCTGAAAAATCATTGTTCATCTCTGTGTGACTAGGAGTATGAAATACCCTTTCTTTTATGGACCTTTGTCCCATAAATGTTAATGCACCCATGAAACTGATCTGATGTCTTTTAATTTTATTTTTGAAATCTGGTACTGAATCCCTAGATTATACTATCAGGACAATGTCATTGAAGAACAGCTCTGGGCAAAAATATGAAGTATGAAGCTTATTTCCTTCCCATTAGATTTATCTGTGCTGTCCTGATAAACTTCCCATGCCTATCACAATAACCAAAAATAAATTGAAAAGCTTAATGTCAAGTGAAAGTGAAAACTAAGTCTCTACGGAATATCACAGAAATTTATTTCCCTAATACTCACTCAAAACCAACTATGTGTCAGGCACTTTTTGGGGTGCTCATTAATAATACAGTGAATAAAAATGACAAAGTCCCCTAGCCTCCTAGTCTCATTGTCTAATAAGGAGAAGACAGAGATATATATTTTGGAATAAAATGGAAGTGTTAGGGAGAAAGGTGAGGCAGGCGATAAAAATATGAAGTTTCAGCTTTTACCAGAATGGTTGGAGAAGGATGGTTGAAAAGTGATACTCAAGCAAAGACCTGAAGGAGGACAGGAACTGATCCCTTGAGCAGAAGAGAGAGGAGAAATGCACTCATCCAGGGAGCTTGGCCTGTGTGAGGAAAAGTGAGGAGGACGGAAGGGCTGCCACAAAGAGTGTGGGAGCAAAAATAGGAGTAGACGTGACCAGAGGTTGGATCTTGTCAATCCTGGCAGGTTGTGTGAAAACCACACTTTTATTCAGAGAGAGAGTTCAGAAGCAGAAAGATAAAGAAGTGTACATTTATGCTTTAAGAGGAGCATTCTGGTTGCTGAGTTGAGAACAGGTGCCAGGCTGTGAGTGAATCAGAATGCTGATGATGAAGGGGATGAGAAAAGACCAGAAGTGAGATGATGTAAAAGTTCAATCTGTGGGTTGCAGAGATTCCAAAGGCCATGTAAGAAACAAAATGTCCTGTTTTGAAGGTGATGGAATCTTTAAATTTTTTAAAAAGAAAAAAAAAAAAAAAATTTT
>NW_011495082.1:6187521-6188244 GCF_000754665.1 Bison bison bison
CTTTAAATTTTTAAAAAAAAAAAAAAAACTTCTGTGAGTAGAAATCCCTTTTCACATGGTCGTGTGATAATCATGTTTGTATATGGTGCTGCTCTGTGATATGTCAGGGATTCTGCTATAGATCATCTGACTGAAATTAAAAGGAACAGAGAAAAAGATGTTTATCCAAATTAGCCAAGGAATATGATATGTTAATAATATGGAACTTTATCCTGAAGTAGTTGGTAGAAAGTTTCATTGGTGTTCTATTCCTAGGAATGAAGTATGTTGTTCATAAAACCCAAAGGAGGAGGAATGTACTGAATTGACCCTGATGAATAGATTGCCACTAAATCAAAATTTAACTGGTTGAACCTTTAACATTAAGTGATCAAGAGAGTTATATGCAAACTTCTAGTCAGAGGAGGAGGAAAAGGAGAAAACAGGGAGTTAATGTTCAATGAATGTTTACTGTTGGAGAAGGTGATGGCACCCCACTCCAGTACTCTTGCCTGGAAAATCCCATGGATGGAGGAGCCTGGTGGGCCGCAGTCCATGGGGTCGCTAAGAGTCGGACACGACTAAGTGACTTCACTTTCACTTTTCACTTTCATGCATTGGAGAAGGAAATGTCAACCCACTCCAGTGTCCTTGCCTGGAGAATCCCAGGGATGGGGGAGCCTGGTGGGCTGCCATCTATGGGGTCACACAGAGTCGGACACGACTGAAGAGACTTAGCAGCAG
>NW_011495082.1:6188344-6223344 GCF_000754665.1 Bison bison bison
GACTTCACTTTCACTTTTCACTTTCATGCATTGGAGAAGGAAATGTCAACCCACTCCAGTGTCCTTGCCTGGAGAATCCCAGGGATGGGGGAGCCTGGTGGGCTGCCATCTATGGGGTCACACAGAGTCGGACACGACTGAAGAGACTTAGCAGCAGCAGCAGCAGCAGAATGTTTACTGTATTCTAGAAACTATACTGTCTGCTTTTCTGATATTTCCTCATTTAAATTTCAGAACATTTTGGAAAGTGGAATTAAGAGAAAAATAATTATGGAAAAGCATTGAGGGTAGTGCAGCTGGGAAGTATGAAAAGGGAAATAGTCCATGTGCCCAAGAAACTGGATTAAGAAGTTGCTGAAAAATTTTAATTAGTATTGTGATAATCATATTTACTTAGATTGTTTTGGTAACCGTGTGAAGGCTGGGATTACTCGGAGCTAAAGCTGGAGACAAAGGACTAGATATGAACATGTGAAATCAACAAATAAAATAGGTAACTATGACCAGAAGTAAGGCAGTGACTAAGAATATGATGCAGATGGACTAGATCGAAGAAATATTAAGAAATTAAAACAGGAGGATTTGATGCTTATGTGGTAGGATTACACATATGTCTTAAAAGGAGAGAGATATGTCAAGAATGATTCCATACTTTCTGTTTTTTTTCTGTTAGTCCAAAAAAGAAGAGGGGAGGAGAGGGTTGCGGGGGAAGAGTTGTGGCTTGGCTCCCTTAAATGATTATCTACATTGGACATGTTGGTTTTAAAGTTCTCTTCCACCATCTAAATGGACATGTGGCTTGATTACACAATTTAGGAGAATGGTATAAATGAAAGAGATTTGGAACTGATCTCTATAGAAGTCTTGCACATAGATAAGGTCATGAGAGCTGATGAAAACAGGTAGAGTTAGGACAAAGTAAAGGAAAACAGCCAGCATTGAGAGAAAGAAGAGGAGTTCATGGAAAACAAACAAACAAACAAATTATGGAAGATCAATGAAAAATTTGGAGGAAAAAGAAAAGGGCAGCATGGGAGCCCCAGGGAAAGAAAGTTTAAGGAAAAGGGAAGAGACAACAAACAAAAGTGTAAGAGTGTAGTCAGAGAAGGTAAGAACCTGCTTAGAACATTTAGCTCAGGCTTTTCTTATGATCTGGATAAGAACAACATAAGACCGGTCGGTGGTTGAGGCAAAAGTCCAATTGAATTATTTTAAGGAAGGCATTAGGAGTTAAAGAAGTAGAGGGCAGAATGGTAAAGCTCTCTGTCAGAGCTCTAGTAGGTGTCATAATGATCCCCAAAGATGTCCACATCTTGTATTCAGCACTTGTGAGGATGTTACTTTACATTGCAGATATGATTAAATGATGAATTTTGAGATAGGGAGATTGTCTTGAATGATCTCGGTAGGTCCAGTGTAACCACATGGTCTTTGTAAGCAAACAAGGCAAGGCAGTCTAGAAGGAGATGTACTGATGGAAGCAGAAGGCAGAGATGCAGTTGCTGGCTTTCATGATGGGGAGCGACTGCAAGTTCAGGAATGTGAGAAGGCTCTCGAAGCTCTAAAAACCTAGGAAATGAATCCCTGGAGCCTCCCAAAAAAGACATTTGGGCCAACACCTGAATTTTACACAGGTTGAAACCCATTTTGGACTTCTGAGCTTTACGATAAATATTAGTGATGTGTTTTAGTCTCCAGGTTTGTGGTAATGTTATAAGAGCAACAGAAAACTAATACATTATCTTTGGCTTTGGAAGAGGAGGAAGAGAAAGATAAGAGCACAGGGTATGAATGTGTGTGTGAGTGTGTATGTAAAATCATCAAGGATTCTTGAGACTGCCCTCATGAAAATTCTGTAATATTAGAAGGTTTTATGTGTATACAATTATATAATTGGTAGTCACTTATGATTATTTTACTTGGTTCCTCTCATACATGTTTGCAAGGGCTGAAGAAGCAGAGTAGACAGCTATACTTCTGGATACTTTGATATTTGTGTACTTGTCACATTTTTATATTCCTCTCATTTTATTTTATGTATGCAAATTCTGTTCCCATGCTATTTTTATGCATTTTAAAGAAATCTCTGTTCAGAGTGTTATTCATAATAATAATGTGTTCCATTTTTTTAAAACTAGTGGAAAATAAGTTCCTGCAATATAATGAGGACCCATGACACTATTCAGGCTTTCAAAATGAAGTGAAAATCCTTTGATTTTAACTTTCTATTGGTCTCCATAATCATCTCCAACTCATTCCACAGAGTAAGCATGAGAGCAGCAATATGTAAAACTTCTCAGTGTCTGTCAAAATGACATAATACCTGGAAAGAAATGGCCTAGTTTAAAGAAAAGTTCAAGTGTTTGCAATAAGAGTAATCAGTAAAGAGTGATTAGATATTAATAATGGAACAGAATTCTCAATGTTCTCCTACTTTGTCATTAATTCATATTTTTCTCATTGTTATTGGCTACAAACCATAATTATAATTTATAAATATTTTAGATCAAATGAAATATTTGCCCACTAATTATATACAAATCATGCCTTACTAACTCAATGCACTTAGTTCTCAGACCATTGAAGCTAAAGGTTAATGACTCCATTCCCTCCATTCTCCTATAAACAGAAGTCAAACTCATTTTAAAGTGATTAAAATACAGATTTTAAGGGACAAGATTAACCAGGTTTTCTGCTTGTACCTCCTGTTTTTGGAGTTGTCTAAGAAAATTTGAACAGCAGGCTGCGATGGCCGTAAAGGTGCAGGAACGGCCGAGAGGAGCTATCCCCCGCCCAAGGCCAGGGGCGGAGGCCTGGAGGAGCAACCCCATGTGCAAGGAGCGGTGGCTGCGCAGGCGCAGGAGGGCCTAGAGGAGCTATTCCGCGTTCAAGGTCAGGAGGGGCGGTGGTGAGGAGATACCCCTCATCCAAAGTAAGGAGCAGCGGCTGCACTTTGCTGGAGCAGCCGTGAAGAGATACCCACTTCCAAGGTAAGAGAAACCCAGGTAAGAAGGTAGGTGTAGCAAGAGGGCATCAGAGGGCAGACACACTGAAACCATAATCACAGAAAACTAGTCAATCTAATCACAGGGACCACAGGCTTGTATAATTCAATGAAACTAAGCCATGCCCGTGGGGCCACCCAAGACGGGGAGGTCATGGTGGAGAGGTCTGACAGAATGTGGTCCACTGGAGAAGGGAATGGCAAAGTATTCTTGCCTTGAGAACCCCATGAACAGTATGAAAAGGCAAAATGATAGGATACTGAAAGAGAAACTCCCCAGGTCAGTAGGTACCCAATATGCTACTGGAGATCAGTGGAGAAATAACTCCAGAAAGAATGAAGGGTTGGAGCCAAAGCAAAAACAATACCCTGTTGTGGATGTGACTGGTGATAGAAGCAAGGCCCAATGCTGTAAAGAGCAATATTGCATAGGAACCTGGAATGTCAGGTCCATGAATGAAGGCAAATTGGAAGTGGTCAAATAGGAGATGGCAAGAGTGAACGTTGACATTCTAGGAATCAGCGAACTAAAATGGACTGGAATGGGTGAATTTAACTGAGGTGACCATTATATCTACTACTGCAGGCAGGAATCCCTCAGAAGAAATGGAGTAGCCATCGTGGTCAACAAAAGAGTCTGAAATGCAGTACTTGGATGCAATCTCAAAAACGACAGAATGATCTCTGTTTGTTTCCAAGGCAAACCATTCAATATCAAAGTAATCCAAGTCTATGCCCCAACCAGTAATGCTGAAGAAGCTGAAGTTGAACGGTTCTATGAAGACCTACAAGACCTTTTAGAACTCACACCCAAAAAAGATGTCCTTTTCATTATAGGGGCCTGGAATGCAAAAGTAGGAAGTCAAGAAACACCTGGAGTAACAGGCAAATTTGGCCTTGGAATACGGAATGAAGCAGGGCAAAGACTAAGAGAGTTTTGCCAAGGAAATGCACTGGTCATAGAAAACACCCTCTCCCAAAAACACAAGAGAAGACTCTACACATGGACATCACCAGATGGTCAACACCGAAACCAGATTGATTATATTCTTTGCAGCCAAAGATAGAGAAGCTCTATATGGTCAACAAAAACAAGAGCAGGAGCTGACTGTTGGCTCAGATCATGAACTCTTTATTGCCAAATTCAGACTGAAATTGAAGAAAGTAGGGAAAACCACTAGACCATTCAGGGATGACCTAAATCAAATCCCTTATGATTATACAGAAGAAGTGAGAAATAGATTTAAGGGACTAGATCTGATAGATAGAGTGCCTGATGAACTATGGATGGAGGTTCGTGACACTGTACAAGAGACAGGGATCAAGACCATCCCCATGGAAAAGAAATGCAAAAAAGCAAAATGGCTATCTGAGGAGGCCTTACAAATAGCTGTGAAAAGAAGAGAAGCGAAAAGCAAAGGAGAAAAGGAAAGATATAAGCATCTGAATGCAGAGTTCCAAAGAATAGCAAGAAGATATAAGAAAGCCTTCCTCAGCGATCAATGCAAAGAAATAGAGGAAAACAACAGAGTGGGAAAGATTAGAGATCTCTTCAAGAAAATCAGAGATACCAAGGGAACATTTGATGCAAAGATGGGCTCGATAAAGGACAGAAATGATATGGACCTAACAGAAGCAGAAGATATTAATAAGAGGTGGCAGAAATACACAGAAGAACTATACAAAAAGGATCTTCATGACCAAAATAATCACAATGGTGTTATCACTGACCTAGAGCCAGACATCCTGGAATGTGAAGTCAAGTGGGCCTTACAAAGCATCACTATGAACGAATCTAGTGGAGGTGATGGCATTCCAGTTGAGCTATTTCAAATCCTGAAAGATGATGCTGTGAAAGTGCTGCACTCAATATGCCAGCAAATGTGGAAAACTCACCAGTGGCCACAGGACCGGAAAAGGTCAGTTTTCATTCCAATCCCAAAGAAAGGCAATGCCAAAGAATGCTCAAACTACCGCACAATTGCACTCATCTCACATGCTAGTAAAGTAATGCTCAAACTTCTCCAAGCCAGGCTTCAGCAATAGGTGAACTGTGAACTTCCTGATGTTCAAGCTGGTTTTAGAAAAGGCAGAGGAACCAGAGATCAAATTGCCAAAATCCTCTGGATCATGGAAAAAGGAAGAGAGTTCCAGAAAAACATTTATTTCTGCTTTATTGACTCTGCCAAAGCCTTTGATTATGTAGATCACAATAAAATGTGGAAAATTCTTCAAGAGATGGGAATACCAGACAACCTGACCTGCCTCTTGAGAACTTTGTACGCAGGTCAGGAAGCAACAGTTAGAACTGGACATGGAACAACAGACTGGTTTCAAATAGGAAAAGGAGTACGTCAAGGCTGTATATTGTCACCCCGTTTTTTTAACTTCTATGCAGAGTACATCATGAGAAACGCTGGGCTGGAAGAAGCACAAGCTGGAATTAAGATTGCCGGAAGAAATATCAATAACCTCAGATATGCAGATGACACCACCCTTATGGCAGAAAGTGAAGAGGAACTAAAAAGCCTCTTGATGAAGGTGAAAGTGGAGAGTGAAAAAGTTGGCTTAAAGCTCAACATTCAGAAAACGAAGATCATGGCATCCGGTCCCATCACTTCATAGGAAATAGATGGGCAAACAGTGGAAACAATGGCTGACTTTATTTTTTGGGGCTCCAAAATCACTGCAGATGGTGACTGCAGCCATGAAATCAAAAGACGCTTACTCCTTGGAAGGAAAGTTATGACCAACCTAGATAGCATATTGAAAAGCAGAGACATTACTTTGCCAACAAAGGTCCGTCTAGTCAAGACTATAGTTTTTCCAGTGGTCATGTATGGATGTGAGAGTTGGACTGTGAAGAAAGCTGAGCGCCGAAGAATTGATGCTTTTGAACTGTGGTGTTGGAGAAGACTCTTGAGAGTCCCTTGGACTGCAAGGAGATCCAACCAGTCCATTCTGAAGGAGATCAGCCTTGGGATTTCTTTGGAAGGAATGATGCTAAAGCTGAAACTCCAATACTTTGGCCACCTCATGCGAAGAGTTGACTAATTGGAAAAGACTCTGATTCTGGGAGGGATTGGGGGCAGGAGAAGAAGGGTACAACAGAGGATGAGATGGCTGGATGGCATCACTGACTCAATGGACGTGAGTCTGAGTGAACTCCGGGAGTTAGTGATGGACAGGGAGGCCTGGCGTGCTGCGATTCATGGGGTTGCGAAGAGTCAGACACGACTGAGCGACTGAACTGAAATAAATTTAATGTTCAAAACAATTTCCTCTGACACTCCTATGTAATTTTATTTTAAATTCAAACAGGATTTGTTTTTTCTTCTATGTAGTACTTCCTTTTATGCAATACATGCCCCTGTGGTTTCTTTTCTCCATGTAATGCCTGTGCTGATCTTTCTATCTGCACTTCTCTCTTTCTCCATGTTCGTCTATCTCAAAGCCTAACTGCAGTTCAACTTCTTTCCTGATGCTTTGCTTGATTTTAAGGGAAATAAATGCACCTCCAGCTCTTTTTGGGATGTAACATAGCTCTTTGTGAATTTCGATACAGTGAATGCATCTAGGTGAAAGGAATGATTTGTCTTCTGATAGCTGCATCCATGGTGGTCATAGTGGGGGCTTTTAACAGGGCAAATCATCTATAATGCATAAGTGAAGAATGAGATTCTATTCTCCTCTCTTAGTAGGTTGCTATATTTAAAAAAACAAATTGTTAGCTATATTCAAATTGTTCTTATGAATTTTTCTCTTGATAAGTAATGATCTTTAGTCCTTCAGGGTAGCATTGCTTAAAAAAAGAAACTCTTCATGAGAAATATCTAAAAATGGAGAAAACAGATTTCAAATCATAGCTACTCAGCTTTGCTTAAAAATACCCAGATATGCTTCCTAATTCATCCATTTGTGATCATGACTCACTATTTCTTTTATTTGAGATTCATGCTGCAGTGGAATTATTTGATTTTATTGAAGTTCATTTAATTTATACTTAAAGTATATATTTTATACAAAAATCTAAAGTAACACCATCATTATATTTTTGTTCACTCTTCATATCTCTGATAAAATATACAGAATAGTGTATCTGGCAATTAATCTCATTTAGACTCTCTGTGGTTTTTCCATAGTCATGTACAGATGGGAGAGTTGGACAATAAAGAAGCCTGAGTACTGAAGAACTGATGCTTTTGAATTGTGGTGCTGGAGAAGATTCTTGAGAGTCCCTTGGATGACAAGGAGATCAAACCAGTGAATCCTAAAGGAAATCAACCCTGAATATCACTTGGAAGGACTGATGCTGAAGCTGATGCAAAGACTTGACTCATTGGAAAAGACCCTGATGCTGGAAAAGATTGAGGGCAAGAGGAGAAGGGGGCAACGAAGGATGAGATGGTTGGATGGCATCCCCGACTCAATGGACATGAGTTTGAGTAAACTTTGGGGATAGGGAAGGTCAGGGAGGCATGACCTGCTGCAGTTGTGGGGTCCAAAGAGTCAGACATGACTTAGCAACTGAACAAGACTCTATACTAACTCATTTGATCTGTATAACTGCTTTATTGTTTACATACAAACATAATCCATATTTAATAGATGAAGAAAGTAAGGCAGAGTTTAAGTAACCTAAGTTAACTGGTTATCAACATAGTAAATGTTTGAACCTGTAGAGTTCTCAGCAACTATATCTGAGTGACTCTGAATACTCTTAAAGGCTTTTCTTGATTTTTCTAGAGTGAGATTCATGCCACTGTTTTCTATTTCTTCCTGTCTTTCTTGTTGCTTCACCTCTGGGATTGAATCTAGTATAGAATTTTTATATAGCATTAGTATTTAAATTCTTGAATGTTCTTAGTTCACAAGATTTGAATGCATTGATACCAGGAGTATGACCTTTATCATCCCTTTCTCTTAGTGCAACTAAGTCAAATGTAACTTTAGTTTTCTACTTTATAAAATGAAAATGAAAATAAATATTCAAGACAAATGAGGGTATCAATTCAGGTTAAATATATAAAATAACTAAGATATTTCTTAAAACATAATTGCTGCTATATTTTTTTCATTTAGCTCTATTTATTTTATCTTGCTTTAATACTCTGTTTTAGAATTGGAGAAAAGTATCTGTATCATGAGAACATACTTTTTATTTGTGAAAATTTCTAAATGAAAATGACCTATCTGTGGTATGCAGTTGATTGCTGACTGTATTTTCTAGTTCTTTTCCATATGGCAACCCTAAACTGTCCCTATCCACATTGATTACCCACCTTTTTAATTTACTGATTACAGATTTCTGGGACACAAACACGGTTCAGGGACAATGGTAAATGTTATACTGTTTGTGTATGTGTGTACTTGGATGTGTATACATATGCATATATTCCTAATCTTTCAAAAATACTTTGCAGGTTTAATTATAAAAATGAACATAAAGGTATAAGGTCTAAATTCTGAAATCTGTTTAGTTATAGTTCAATATTGCTGCCGCTAAGTCGCTTCAGTCGTGTCCGACTCTGTGCGACCCCATAGACGGCAGCCCACCAGGCTCCCCCGTCCCTGGGATTCTCCAGGCAAGAACACTGGAGTGGGTTGCCATTTCCTTCTTCAATGTATGAAAGTGAAAAAGTGAAAGTGAAATCGCTCACTCATATCCGACTCTTAGCGACCCCATGGACTGCAGCCTACCAGGCTCCTCCATCCATGGGATTTTCCAGGCAAGATTACTAAGGTGATTATAAAGCTTAGTTTCAGGGAAATATTTGGGTTCCACAAAACATAGGTTATAAATTATAAAATATACTCTTCTTTCAAGTAAGCTTATAAAATTTATGTTCAAATAAAGTAAAAATAGCAAGGGTTTTATACTTCAGAATTTTCCAGACTATAAAAAAAAATTCTTTCATCTCTGAAGCAACTACTGGTATTCCAGGGAATGCAGTTTGGAAAATGTTGATTTGATGAGACCATTGCAAAAATTAAACCAATGTTTCCAAGGATATATGATATGTTAAAAGTTGTTACTTGAAAAACTGAGTTACAAAATGATTTAGAAAATTAACAGTTACGTTATTTTCTCTTATTATAGAAATTCTTAGAAATTTTAATATAGTAAATATGTCTGTTGTGAATGCTCAGTGGCTAAGCTGTGTACAACTCTTTGCGATCCCGTGGGCCATAGCCTGCTAGGCTCTTCTGTCCATGGAATTCTCCAGGCAAGAATACTGGAGTGGGTTGCCATGCCCTCCTCCAGGGGATCTTCCAGACCCAGGGATCAAACCCTCATCTCCTGCATCTCTTGCATTACAGGAGGATTCTTTACCACTGAGCCACCTGGGAAGTCCTCCAAAATTTTTGTTATTAGTATGCTAATAATATGTGACAATCTCTAGGATCAGGGGTCCCTAACCCTGGCTGCAGACTGGTACCTGTCGATTACCTGTTAGGAACTGGGCAGCACAGCAGGAGGTGAGCTGTGTCTGAGCAAACAAAGCTTCATCTGCTCTTCTTCATTTCTCTCATTACTTCCTGAACCATCCCTCACCCCCCACCCTCTGCCAGGGAAAAATTGTCTTCCATGAAACCACTCCCTGATGCCAGAAAGATTGGGAACTCCTGTCTAAGACGACAATTCCATTTGTGTGTGTGTGTGTGTGTGTGTGTGTGTGTGTGTGCACGCTCAGTCGTGTCTGACTCTGCGACCCCATGGGCTGTAACCTGCTAGGCTCCTCTGTCCACAGAATTTTCTAGGCAAGAATAATGAAGCAGGTTACCATTTCCTCCTCCAGGGAATCATTCTGACCTAGGGATCAACCCATGTCTCTTGTGTCTCCTACATTGGCAGGCGGATTCTTTACCACTGTATCACCTGGGAAGCCCCACTTCCATTTGTAGCCTAGCCCCAAATGGTTTGATTATTGGTCATTTTTTGGAGAGGGAGCTTGAACAGCTGTTAATACCCTTTGCCTCTGAAGAAGCCTCCTCTGCCTCTGCTGTGGGAGTCTAATCTATCGCAGTCTCCCTCAAGCGTTCTGTAGACCCTGAATGTTGAATTGCCACCTGTTTGTATGATGTAGATATTTAAATTTCTTAGCGTTTTATAGTTTTGTGTATGTATTCATAGTTTGTATTAACAAAACAATTCTTTGTTTAACAGAAAAAAAAGTCCCTATTAACATCTCATGGAATACTAGTGCTGCAAATATAGTGTTAGAAACGTGGCCCGAGATCATTGGTTCTCAGTGTGTTAGCCTCGTGATGAGCATCAGCTTCACCTGGGAATTGGTCAGCAATGCAAACTCCCAGCCCCATCCCAGGTCCATTGAATCACAAAGGTAGGGTCTATAATCAGTGTTCTAACAAGCTCCCCAGGTGATTCTGATAAACATTGCAGTTTGGCAACCAATATTTACATGTTTGGAAGACTGAGCACAATAATAAGTGCAGATATTTTTTAACTGGACTCACATTAGAAAAAAAACTTATAATGAAATTTTAAAGGTATTGTCTCACCAAATTTCAAATGTTGGAAGACCCCTCACAGTATAAGGCCTTTAAAGAGATAATTGGGGTAAAATGAGATCATATGGGTGATCCCTACCCCATGTGATCGGTACCTTTATAAGTAGTGGCAATTAGGGCACACAGAGAAAACCGCCTGAGCAGGTAGAGGGAGGCCTCAGAAGATGCCAGACCTGCAGATTCCTGAATTTTGGATTCCTTGCTTCTAAAACTGTGAGTCAATGAATTTCTGTTGTTTAAGCCATCCAGTCTGTGTATTTGTTTTGGCAAGCCTAGCATATAAATTTAAATCACTAAACTCTTGGATTTAGAGTCAAATCTGTTCAAGGGGATTTTCTGCTATTATAAAGCACCATGTTTACCTTGGATTTCATCTTCATGAAAGCTCACAAATGTTGTAATATTTTAGAAGAAATGATACAAAGCATTCTTGCAGTTGCTTAATTATATCTTGAGTTGAGTAAGCCAAAAGACGTGAAAGAAAGTTTTGAGCAGAGGTAATAACTCTTGTTAATGTAATTAGCGTCTTCTTTCTTTTTGTCTAATTTTAAAGTAAAAGCTTGTTTCTTACCACCTCACCCTTTTGGTGTAAAATTTTTTTGTTTTTCCACATAGCAATGGTAGCATTTAGTATTTTGTCTAGAAAAGAAAGATTTCATTGGAAAACACCTAAATTGTCTTGTATAAACTCCATTACTTTTATCATGTACTAGTACAAAGTACATTAAAATAGAAAGAGTAATATATTTCCCTGGTTTTAAAAAATATTTATCCCTCACCTCATTAATAGATTTAATACCATTATTGATCTAAGTGATGTCTGTATATTGAGTGTTTTAAGCCTTAGGTGGATAGAGTTAATTCTTTCTATATATCTGCTTGTTATGAGTCCTATGCTGACATATATTTCATAATGGTTCCTGTTGATTGATCTAATTATATGCACATAGTTTTATTGGAGCTTTGTGAATCTGGAGATACCCATGTTTGCTTAATGTTCTACAAGCACAATTCAAAACCCTTTAGGCTTACCAGGATTGTTTCCATAATCCTTAATTGAGAATAGTAAGCCTTGAGAATTTTGAGATACCCTGCCTAAATCAAGCTTTTGGGCCAGAAAGTTTTCTCATTAGATTTTTCTTTTAGAGAATCTTTTAAAAATAGGTTGTGTATTTTTACAAAAAAATAACGAATGCCATTTTAGAATGAAGTGAAACATTTATTCTTGTGAGTGCATGTAAATGTCCTTGCTTTATGGTCTTTGATTTTCAAATTTAAAGAATGACTCTTTTGCAAAAGAACATACAGAATTACATCATAGTAAGCAGTGAACAGCAGAGAAATAGTAATATTTCAAAGCAAAGTTAAATAACTCTTAAATTACTATATTTTATGTATAAAGATAAATATAGCAGAACTATATTAATTTTCATAACTTTAGGTTAATTTTATTGAACACTCTGAATGGCAGATATGAATCTGTGAATTGTAGGATATTTTTTTATTGGTTTACATAATACATTAAGAGTATCATCGCAATGCTTGAAACATGCAATTGTGTCTATGATTTGTGAGCTTTCTTTTCTCTCTGCAGTTTTAGCTATTTTTACATGTTTTTTCCTTTGTATTGCTTAAAGAACAGTTCTGACAAATAAGATTACTCTGTTTTCTATCCACTCCAGCGTTTTGGGGTTTCAAGTGTCATTTTTTAACAAAGCTTTAGTTCACCAAAAGCCCAAGACAAACCTAAAGTTTTGAAATGTAATTCCACAGATACATTAAATTTTTCCTGACTGAATCATTTTATTTAATAACCAAAATCTTGTGAAGCATAAACTAGCAAAACAGTAATGCTGATTGAGGTTTCTCTCATAAATCTTACCTGCCACCCCCATCAGATATACACATGTTTAGCTGCAGTAAGACTGTATTGGAGCTGAGTAACGGCAGCAGGGGTGGGGGTCAGGGCTGCTTAAAAAAGGAAAAGAATAACAAATGAATGACTTGTTAAATAGTGGAGAGCTTTGTGAACCATTAATTAACATTCTTGGAGCAGCTAAAGCAGTTTGCCTTCTTGGTACTTCTTAACCTTGATTGGAGAAGAATTGTCTAATACACTTTGGCAACCAAAATGATAACACTCAGTTCCTACAGGAAGCTAGCTGGGTTTGGTTCATCTGAAGTTTTCTGTCTATGGGTGTTGATAGTTGCAGTGTAATTTTACAAAGCTATTTCAAAAAGAAAGACAATGATCAATACAAGTTAAAAGATCTTTATGATTCAGAAAGGATCAAAAAAACAAACATAACGTGAGAATATTTAAGTGGGACTCCAGTGTTAAAATGCACCCATGTTTATCTATGAACATCTCTTGTCAGGAAAACACCTATGATCAACTCATATCTGTCAATTTGCAATACTTTGAGACCTTTATTGTTAGGCACTATATGAAATATGTTATCTTCTTAAGAGACTCATGAAGGTGACAACTATCTTTTATATTCATTTTACAGATGTAAAAACTGAGGCTTAAAGAGGTTTACGAGTTTGCTCTTGGCCAAGGGTTGGGGCAGGAGTCAGTCCTAGGCCTTTTGAATGCATTCTTTAAGCAGCATTGCCTGATGGTGAAATAATTTTTGAAGGCTTGAACATTAATAAACTGGGGCACTTTTCTTAACAAAAACCTCACTGAACCACAGATGCTAAGTAATTGGTAATCTCTAGTTTGCCTGGAGAACCCCAGGGACAGGGGAGCCTGGTGGGCTGCCGTCTATGGGGTCGCACAGAGTTGGGCACGACTGAAGCGACTTAGCAGCAGTTTCAAATGGAAAACAAAAAAGATCTGTATGTATTTGCATTTTCATATCTGCCTTGTCTTCCAGTTCACTCTTGATCCCTTAGAGTGTATTAACATACTACAGTTGAAATGTAAAAATTTAGATTTTTAAAATACGCCTCCCAGTATGTATACTCCTGGTTAAAACACACATTTTCCTCTTTTTTTTTTTTTTTGGTATCTCTCCCATTCAAAACCTTTTTCTCTGGACAATGCTTATAAATTTCTTTGTTTATAATTCAGTTGTCTTTTTCTTTTTTCCAGGTATTTTCAAATAGACCAAGTATTGATCTTTAAAACTGTTAGTGATGTTTAGTTGAAAATTTAGGCTATGATTCAGTTTTTTTGCCTAAATGTAATGATATACATAAAGAGAGATGGGATAAAAAAACTTGAAATAGTTGAAATAGAGCTCTGTTTTAAATCAGAATTAGCAGTAGTTGTCTTGAAAACATTGTAAGTTAACAATATGAAAATGTAGTATGCAGCTGTAGTTAGTGAGTTTGCTTTCTTATGTGCATAATATGAGCTTGTAATGGAAGTAATGTCATATAGTATTTAACTCTGACATTTAGTGTTTGCCCTAGTAGACGGTCTTCCTTTTACTTAAGTGCCATTACTTTTATGTAGTCCATTTTCATTGCATTTAGTCCCATTTTAGTAATAATGCTTGCATGATTTACCAGGCAAATGCAATCTTTGCCCTGAATGGCACAGTGCAAGAAAAAATGGAAGCTGTTAAGAGGCTGAATGGCAAAAAAGTATTATTGACCTATGCTGGCAGCCATGTGTTTCAATTATTTTCAAGAATCCATTTGTCAAATAAGTGAAGCGATGTGGGACGTCAAGTTCAAGCTGGGGTTAGTGCCTTTCTACATCTGATATGATGTATCTTCTGTAGCCATTTAATTGAATTACCCAATTTATTTTTCAAGCAACAATGCTCTACCAAGAGCCATGACATTAAACAATTAAATATGAGTTTAAAAGTCTGCATTTTGTGTAGTTCATCATTCCTCTGCAGCAGAAAGTGAACCCGAGGGCCTGAGAATTTCTGATTTTGGTGTAGTAAAAGCTTAGCTTCTGGGGAACAACCATAACTGTCCCAGGTGGAAACATTTTAAAAGTAATACTTCATAATTCTTCTCTGAACCCACCGATGGCATAAACACTGAGAATTTAACTGAGATGACTCAATCATTCCTCGAGAAACAACATCCTCTGTGGATGAGTAAACTCTAGGTTGTGATCCTCTTACCTAATTAGTGCTCTTGATTTAGGTTTAAGAATGCTTTTCTATTTGAACTGCCTCCAATTTTGTGAATATCAAACCTAATGCATAAAACAATCAGGCTTTTAAAGAATTGTAAAGTGGAAATGCTGCTAAAAATACCTGTGTTTTCAAGTCACTAAAATACTTTGAGCCATTATCACTTATAAAGTTGTTGAAACTTTTAATGAAAACCAAGTTAAGTGACCATAACTCTTCCATTCATGTGTTTGAGGGGGTATGGTGGGAGAGAATTCAAAGCAGATGCATGCTGGCTTTAGTTAAGAAAACTACTGTGGAAAAGAAATTATTTTTTTACAGGGGTATTCTATAACAACTATTAAAACACTTTATTTCAGCTTTTCTTTTGTTGCTAACTTTGACATAGAGATGTGTTTTTGATCTGAGGAGAATAATTACTGAAATGCAGAGAACAGAAGCGATTTATATTTTTTTCAATTAACATTCAACAATTAAATTTTAATATGGTCAGGGAATTGTTCAGATTCTTTTGTATAGGGATACTGCACCTTTAATTATCTGCCCTCTGGTGCCAAGCCTTTTCTTTGAGTGCTTCCATAAAAGCTTATTGCAGCTAGTTATTGAGCAAATTAGTACTTGAGTTTTGGTGAAAAATGTCTTTATTAGTCCTAAAACTGGAGTCACTGTGCATTCCCAGAAGGCGTGATTTTGTTTGATGAATAAATCTAGTAATTATCCTGCTGTTAGGGCTGTACCGCAAATGTCATAAGCAGATAAACAGAGGGAGGAAGCCTTCCGTAAATTCTCTAATTATCTATGTTGGACTACTTATCGCCTGAAGATGATTTATGAGCATATTGATATATCCTTAAGTATGTTCATTTGAGTTCACAGATGCAAATAATTAAGGCACTAGTCATTTACAAAGAAGGCTTCAGGTCAGGGTCATTTCATTATAAAATTTCAGCCTGGCTTGTACTATAAAACAAGATATAGATATAATCTCCTTGACCAGAATATTCCCTAAGAGACATTTAATTTTCTTTCCTTGTATCCCTATCTGGAGATGTTATTTTCACCCATTATTTTCATTAAATAAGACTTTTTCAACTTTCCTGTGTCACCTATTTTTATTTCATTTTAAGAAATAATAGCTGTCCTGTATTTAATATTTCTAAATTTCTTAGCAAAATGATCAGTAGGAAAAACTAGAAATACTTTCAAATAAAATGCCATGTTAGAATTCATAAAACATGTTTTTCAAATACAGGTGTTTTTTTCTTTGACAATTTCACTTTAGGTAACTGGTTTCCTTTAGCTTTTTAAAATCTATAAAGACTATTTTGTACTCGTGCTTATTTTCTAATAGACTAAGAAATCAAATGTTTAAGTCCCTCAAATTTATTTTAATGATTAAAGCTAATATACCTGTAAATATTGGGAAAAAATTACTGAAAAGTTGAATGTGAATAGTTAATAAAAGTACTTGATACTAGGCCTCCATAACCTACAATTACAGTTTAAGATGATGAATGATTTTAAGATACCTTACATATTTTGGTACTTTTTGAGCTCTGTTTTGAAGAAAATATACCAGTTAAAGGAGAGTGTAGACATTACAGTGTATTTAAATTGTATCAAAACAAAATGTTTTTGCTTAATGCAAGCAAAAACAAATTGGTATTTCTAGACGTCAAAGAACTAAATAGAATCACATGGATGTAATCATTGACTTGATTGTTTGATTTATGAGTAACGGACAAATGTGTTTCTGGCCAAATCCTTATTAAACTGAGGTTTAGATACATAATTCTTGAAGGCTACTGATGGTGTTCTCAAAGGATTTATTTCAGTTTCAGGTCATTGTATTTCCCAACTGACAAGAACAAATTAATTGGAAATTTACGTAAACTTAAAAAAAAAATGAGGGTTGCCCCAAGAGTCTCAAATTAAGAGGGCCAGTTGTTCAAACCCACTACAATCAGTTCAGTCTACACAGAGCCCTTTGTAAAACTGATCTAAAGTTTGATATTGGAGGCAAATTCTTAGAGTTGCTACCAGTTGAAAATAAAGATTATCTTAGAATTTGGTAAATAAAGGGACATTTCTGTTTAATATTCTGTTAGTAAGGTGGTATTCATGAATCTACCATAAGAAAGCAATTTTGTATGTGCCATTTCTTGCCTTTTTCCCCTCCCAAAACACATTCAGACCTCCCTTTCCTCCTGCCCCCTGTCTACACAGTCATGTGTAACAGTGATTACATTCACTTGCTTGGGATTCCACACCTCGAACCTGATATTCCACTATTCTTTCTCTTCCACGGTGGACTAAAATGGTTAAGGGCTGTAAAGCCTACTAACAAGAAAAATCCAGTCAGCTTTTATTTCAGCTTGTCTATACAGATGCCTTGAATTCCAACCCACTTCTAGAAATGAGCTTATCATAGGTGCATAGCTGAAGAAATACATCTTATCATACAAATAGCTTATCAGTAGTAAGTCATGAAAACTACGTCTTAGAATTAGAGCTTACCCCCAAACCACTTTTCACATTCTAGCAGTCATATGCAAAAATTGACATTTTACAAGTATTGCATCTTTGAAAAGTCCTTGGCAAGTTGTTTTTGTAGATTTTCCCTAACTGAGGTGAATATGCAATTGAGGCTAGCTTCATCTTATCAGGAAAACAATATAGATGTAATTCATATTTTTGTAAATAGAATACAGATAAGTTAAATCTTAAAAGTTAGTACTTGAAGAGGTAAACTTTTCCCTGAAATATTATTTCAGCATGCATGAAATTATGCATCTAGAAAAAAAATCCTTAAAAGCAAATTACATAATTCATGTTCTCAATGAGTTTTGTGATTCATCCAAGGTCATGTAGCTAGAACAAAATAAGAAGTTAAGTCTTACGACTCCAGTCCCTTTGCTCTTACAGCATTATGTCTAACTACTCTTGCTCTTCAGTTCTGAGTATACTTTCTACTCAATTCATCATTCTCTTGACATATAAGTAAATCTAGAAATGTTAGGTATTTTTATTAAAAGTTGTCACTTTTAGAGCATTTTGGTATCTTTAAAATTTTTAATTGCTCCCTAAAACTAGCAAGAATAGATTTTTCCCTCAATAAGAGAAGTTGAATTTTATCTTTTACATTTTCAAATATTAGCATGAAAACCAATCACACAGAGTTAATATGTGACAAGCAAAATTTTTGAAGGATTTGAACAAACACACATGAACAATTTTGCTTTAATACATGTACTTATTTTTCCATGGCTCCTTTTTTTAATATCATTCCATTCCATCTCTTTCTTTATATGGTGCTTAAGTTGAATATCTAGTGCATGACTATTAGGATATGGTTAATATCTTCTAGTAAAGAAGGAAAATAAAGCCAGTAATTAATAACTATTTTCTTCTCATTGAAAGTAAATATTGTTATGTTTATGTACAAAATATTATACAGGTTGCATGTCTAAACATGTATGTATATATGTATATGCGTTTATATGTGTGCCTATCTATATAGTTACTGATCTCAAAACTCTTTCTGCACTGTTATTTCTGAGAAAGTTTGTTTTTCAGAAGATGAAAAACACAGGTAGCAAGAAATTGCAGTACATCTAAAATTATGCTGAAACTGTGATGCCTCAGATAGGATTGGCTCAGACATCCTGGGTCCCTAAAATTACATCATGGGAATCTTTACTCTGATTAGCTGTGCTGCACAATGATTTCACTGTTTGAATCGTAGCCACTGAATTGCTGGATAGCTGGGAGGCAGAGAGGGGTCATGCAGATGTCAAGGAGATTCAAGGCAATTTTTTTGGCTTTCTGATGTTGACTTTGTAGTATTGGGGTCAGAATGTTTTTATTTCTTGACAAATCCCTTGGAGAAGTAGTTTAGTCATTTTGGCTTGAGTCCCCCTCCCACCAATTCCTGAATATAATAGGTCTTTTTGTGCCTATTTGTTAAATATAATGGAGAAAGAGGACAGATATAAGAAATAACAGTGTCATTGACGGTGCTTACCCTGAAGTTTGCAAATGGTTACGTTTTTATCAAATGAGCATACTCGTATCCCCCCACTCTGTATTTCTTTCTCACTCTATTTCTCTCTCTCCCTCCCCAGCAAATACTGGAACACCTTTTTATTTAATTTTGGTGTCTGAATCTGGGAATGCATAGAGAAGAAAGTGAATAGCAGTCTTTCTATGTGGACATTCAATCACTGTCAACAGCTTATTTTTATGAGTAGTAAATTTGCTTTCAAAATAAGCACAGTGAAGAAAAAAAATGTGATGCTAGAATTTAAAGAGCAGTATATCACTTGACTAGTGTTCATGCATAAAATAGAATCAGATCCTACTGGGTTTGTGATAGGACTGTTAACTGACCCACAAGGATAAAGGCGCAAAGGTAGATATTTAATTCCCTTGCTCCCGGCCAAGTGAACATTTTTCAAAAGAGCTAACTAGTAGAATCATTGATTTTCCTCTTTGCTCTTCTTTGATTCTCACCGACATTTGAGCTTATTCCTATTATCATGACTTCATTAAATCTCATAGTTTATTACAGAGGAAACATGCCTGGTAAGGAAGTAAACTGAGGTTCAGGAATACCATAGATCATTATTTCCAATTTTTATAGTAATTTTACTTATGTCTTACAAAATTGTCATAGTACTTTGTTAGATATTCTCTAATTATATTGTGTCTTTTTCCTTGCTATTGAGGACTTTTCCTTTTTCTTCTCAACAAGTTTATAGAACCAAGTTGGAGAAGTTTGTGTGCATTTGGTTTAAAATCATTGCCTTTGATTTTACATTTGATAATAAAAGCAAAAGCAAAATGCCAGGCAGCTTATCATAACTCAGAATTGTGCTTCTTATTTATATATATGTATGTACGTATATAGTCTGTGGTTGTAATGTTTTAATTTCCTACCATGTTATTGAAAAATTATATGACTATCTTCACATAGTAACATTTTTGTTTGGTTTACAGAGCTGAATCTTAGAACTATTGTAAATTCTTCATAGTTTCTCTAGTTTTTAAAATGTAGCAAAAAATAATTTGCTTTTACTTTTTCATCTAGAAGTATCAAAGTTGTGTCAAAATTTAGAAGAGTTAAGAATGAAATAAAATGCCAGTAATTTTCATTATTTTTAGCCTATAGACCTTTGCTAACTGAACAATGAGGAAAAACATATTTTAAAAATTTGCCAGTGTTTATAAGCTTGAGGATTTAACCCAGTTATTCAACATCAGATGAAAGGTCATCAGCAAGTAATATATGAATTGTTCACTGTATGGAATATACTTTGGATTTTGTCTGGTTCAAGTCACTTCAACTCAGCTGCTTTGAATTTCTGATTGGATGTAGTCTTATGTGTGGTGTGTAGTGTTTTTACTGTAACCAGAGGGAGTGGAGAGATCCATAGAACACCCTATTTCCATGATTCTCTCAGTAGTCTGCGCTGAGCAAAGAAAGAAATTCACTTATAAACCAAAATTACAACCGAAGAATTTTAAAAGTGCTTTGTTTAAATTAGACGGAAAATCTGAGTAGTATGTGTGATTTCTTTTTTTTTTCTTTTTTAGAACACTTTCTTTTTTTTGGTGTGTTGCACGGGATTACAAAGGATGACTAGATTTTAAGAAGGATAAAACTGAAGACGTGCAGGCATTTCTTTCACCACACATCTTTGCAAAAATTATTCTCTTCCTTTGGCCAGTTGTCAGTCTTCAACTTTTTGACAAAGATTGTTGAAGGGGGTATAACTTTTTAATGTGACTCAAGACCAATTATTTTGGTTAAGTGTACTGTGAAATATTATAAAATTCCAGCTAAAGTAGAGCACATAATTATAATTAGCATGTATTAAGTTATATATATGGGGAAACTTGTTAATTGTACTTAACTAGCATAATTTACTGCCATAGATACACAATACTGGTAACAATTTTCTGGAACTGAGCAGGTCTGCTTGTTGATATTCAGCCCTTTTGAGGATGTTGCAAAGAGTAAAAGTAGGAATTAATATGAAGTGGGACAATGCAGTGGAGCCTGGGGAAACATTTGAGCCTTGAGTTACACCTCATATACTGCCTTTGTATCTAACTATTTTGCCCCACCTCTGTACTTGTAAATGTTTATAATATTTGTAAAAATTTATTTGAATCATAAAATGCCCATTTCAAAAAACAAAAAGTTAAGAAAATCACCCATTTACAACTCAATAAGTCAAATTGTTAGTGTTCTTAGTTTTTATTTTGTTATTTCACACGATCTTACAGTACACATAAATGGCAGGCTTTTGAGAATAACTAAATGGCTTAACTGTTCAGTGGAAGAACAGTATTCATCATACAAAGTAATTTTTTAACTTCTTTCCTATAGTCACACATTTGGTTTGCTCTCAGATTTTTGCTATTGTATATTTATTCTGCATATTACACATGTATTCTCAATTTTTTACATTTTTGATAATTTGTGTTGACATAAATATTTATATAAAATAAATATTTTATAATATACCCTGATATGTCTAAAGATTTAAGTTGAAGTGTAATTGCATTTGGGCCCAACTTTCTATATAAGTAGACTAGCGATTTCTGTGGGTGGTTTGGGACATACAGGAACCACGTGGGTGTTATTCCCACTATCTTGTACTCCCTGCAACTTCATCACTAAAGAATCACTTTCTAAGTTAAAACTCTGCTCCCTACTGGTATCTCATTAAATTATTATCAATCAATCAATCTGCTGGTAAAAATTTATCCAGTGCTTTTTCTTGACAAGTAAAAATCAACACTGATGGAATAAAACATTGATCAAAGGAGAGAGAGAAAGGGCATTCTCACTTTTTAGGCATTGCCACACAGATCACTTTACTTTGTTCAACTTTGGTTATGAGGAAAACACAAAGGATAAATGTTCTTTGTTCAAGGGGAAAATCCTGAAATGAGATGAGCTCAGAAATGAGAACCCACATGAGAGGTAAAATAAACAAGCACACAGCTAATGACAGAAAACCTATTACCTATCCACTTGCCTAAGATAAATAGTTAAGCAGATGCTGAGGATGAATTCTTGTCTATTTTCATAGTACTATCTAATACTAGTCAAGGATAATAAATGAAAATATCACAACACCATGGATCTATATAGGAATATGAACTGACATGCATATTCTAACAATGGCAGATATTTCCTTATTTGATGCCTTTCATTCCTTCATTCTCAGAAAGATACTGTGTATCTGAACCCCCATGTTCTATGGGAATCAGCACGTATTTTATATGTTTAATCTCTCCCGGATCTTCATACTTCCTTCTCTTCCTTCATCTAAGTCTCCATCTCCAAATAGTTCCTTTAAAACACAAAAACAAAAAAAATGCTTTAAAAATAACTTCTTAGTTTCCTACCATCTTATGAAGAGACCACTATGCAAAGCCATCTTTAGTGTCAATGAAAGTCGGTTGTAAATGTTCTATATATTTCTTATTTTCCTTTTCACTGTGAAATGACATTTTAGCACTCTGCTATTAGACTTATTAGACTTCTAACACTTACTCTAATGAAGCAATACATTTCTCCAAATTGACATTCATTTTCATATCTCATCTCTTTCATAACTTCTCTGTTGCCTTTACCTCCTCTTACTACTTCTTGACATTCACTTTCTTTGGCTTTTGGTTGTCATTTCTCCTACTTTTATATTCTCTTATCTTAGCCTTCATCTTTATGACTCCTCCTATGTGCTGTTTAAATACAGATAATTTCTAGGGTTCTTCTGGGTTTTTCTTCACATGGTCACTCTGTAGGATCTCATCCACTGGGAGAGATGTTTCTTACCATCTGTTTACTAGTGATGCCAGAATTTATATCTCAGGTGTCAATCTGTCTCCTGAGCATATTTTCTATATTTCCACCAGGACAGATGCACACTCTGCATTTGTAAAATAAAATTTATATTACTTAGCAAAATGTAACCCTTGTCCTGTATTCTGTCTCCAAGCTAGAAACATTAGGTTCATTCTTGACTGGTTTTTCTCATTCACATCTTATGTTCAACCAGTTATTTTGATTCTACTTCAGAAATGTCCCTAATATCTGAATCTTCTCACTCAATTATCAGTGCTTCAAATCTCATGAAAGCATTCTACTCAAAGACCCTACTATTTGTCCTGAGTGGAAGACCTTGATTTGGAGAAGGAAATGGCAACCCACTCCAGTGCTCTTGCCTGGAGAATCCCAGATACAGAGGAGCCTGGTGGGCTTCCGTCTATGGGGTCGCACAGGGTCAGACACGACTAACACGACTTAGCAGTAGCAGCAGCAACACTATGTGTAAAGCTGATACTGGTACTTTGGAAAGATGAAAATATTTACCCAACTTGCCTATTGTTGCTGATCTGGACTGTTGAATTAGCCTTCTCATTTCTCTCCCTGCCAGCACAATCTCCAGTCGGCCATTATCTTTCTCCATATTGCAACTACAGTATTTTTCTGTAGAGACAGTGTACCAATGTTCATTTTGTTCCGTTTATTAAAAATCTCTTCTAGAATCTTGTTGCCTATGTAGGAACTCAGAATCTGGGACACTGAATGGATCAGCCATATTTTCTCAGCTCCCTTCCTCCTCCTCTACATTAAATTAATCCTTTCCAAGCACATCAGACTTTTCACAGTTTCCCAAACACTGTTGATTTTTAGGTGCCTTTGTAGATACTATTATGTGACTTGGAATGGCATTACCCATCACCACAACACATTTCTATGCACGATTAAGATTAACCAGTTCATTCCAGTAAGCATGTTTGTCACTAGATTCTTCCTGCCTTGTAGTATCTTTTTTTTTTTTTTTTAGGTTGCACTTTGCAAAGTCTACATACAGTTAAATCTTTCACAACTCTGATAGTTTCAACTGACCTTGTTTTTCTAAGGGACTAAGACATCTTCCTAAATCTTTAGCACTTTTCCTAATATGTTAGTTGAATGATTTAATGAACTTAAATTGGAGGTGATTTTTTTTTTTTTAGCCAAGACCACATTTCTGACTTTAATTCTGGTGCAAGGGGAAAACAGTAAAGCACAAAAAACTCCAGCAGGAAATAATGTATTTTGAATATAAAAGGTAAGCTCTTGAGTTTATAAATATGAGGCCCCAATTGATTCAGAGTATATTAGAATTTCTAAGGAAAGAACGATAACCACGAAAAACTATCAGAGGAAGATAACTGTTCACTGGTTGGGTTTTGGGCATTTGTTGTTCTCATCATTTACAAGTATATTTTAGTAAAGGGACTATATCACTTCAGTTCAGTCACTCAGTCATGTCCAACTTTTGCAACCCCATGGACTGTGGCATGCCAGGCTTTTCTGTCCAACAATTCCCAGAGCTTACTCAAACTCATGTCCATTGAGTCCGTGATGCCATTCAACCATCTCATCGTCTGTGGTCCCCTTCTCCAGCCTTCAATCTCTCCCAGCATCAGGGTCTTTTCCAATGAGTCAGTTCTTTGCATCAGGTGACCAAAGTATTGGAGTTTCAGATTCAACATCAGTCCTTCCAATGAATATTCAGGACTGATTTCCTTTAGGTTGGACTAGTTGGATCTCCTTGCTGTCCAAGGGACTCTCGAGAGTCTTCTCCAACATCACAGTTCAAAAGCATCAGTTCTTCGGCCCTCAGCTTTCTTTATAGTCCAACTCTCACATCCATACATGACTACTGGAGAAACCATAGTTTTGAATAGATGGACCTCTGTTGGCAAAGGAATGTCTCTGCTTTTAAATATGCTGTCTAGGTTGGCCATAACTTTTCTTCAAGGAGAAAACTTTTTTTTTTTAATGGCTGTAGTTTTTGGAAATTATTCACAGGTGGTTTGAAACCTAATACAGAAGATTGCCCTCATAGAACAACTAACAGTAAGGAGTATATAGCCTAGAGTAAAGAGCCATAGAAATAGTGAGGATAACACAGTGCCTAGACATTTACAGGGGCAAAAGCACATGGATGCAATAGTGGTTCTGGTTACGAGAACTGATTAAGAGACAAACAGAAGATAGCACTAATGTGGAAGTCAGCAGTGTTACCTGTGGTATTGTAAGAATGATGGGGAAAGTGTGTGTGATGGGAAAGTGTGTGTGATCATGGGAGGCAGAGACCAGCACAATGAAATCTTTTAGAGGCTGTGAAAGAGTCAAAATATTGGGTAACAAGTAGAAATTTAGAGTAAACTTTCGTCTAAAATCTACTTTATGGCTTATTTTACATGGATATGTGTACATCAGTAAATACAGGACTAAATAACAAAAACGGTATGATAGTCATCACAGATGTATCAATTGTTGGAGCTTTATTATATGTTGTGAATGGTACTAAACATCATCTCTCTTCCTATAATAACCTGATAAGTTAGGTATTCACCCAATATTAGAAGTAAGGAATCTGAGGGTCACAGAGGTTTAGGTATTAACCCAATATTAGAAGTAAGGAATCTGAGGTTCACAGAGGTTAAAGAATTTGCCCCGAATCACACACCTCGAAACAAGCAGAGCAATGACTTGAGTATGGGAACTTTGATCCAAAACTCCATGTTTTTAATAGCTACCATTATATTGCATCCTTCTGAAGCTATTAGACATTTCTACAATGTTCTTTTTATGATAGCATTTTATAATGAAGTTTATGTTGACTTAAATCTTTATTAAAGACTGCAGCCAACCCTTCAGAAAGGCAGTTCAGAAGTGTCCTCTTATATTGCTGAGAATTTGTTATCTAACTTATGCTTTCATTTGAATATTTTTATAGTTATGATTTAAATACAAAACTGTGTATTTCATCTTAATATGTGAACTGCTTTTAAGAGCTACCTTAAGATTCTCTCCAATTCTCTCTCTTTAGATCAATATTTATAATTCTATGGAACTTTTGTGGAGTGGCATTTTTAAAATAGAATATATAGCTTTTCTTAAAACTTTGGGTTGTGCAAGGTTTGAGTTCATTCTCATTGCAAAGTTTGTTCAGGGCTAATTATGTTGTGTGTGTGTGTGTATTTGCAGTTAATAAGCTTAGATACTAGGGGGGAAAACAGTGGAAAGATTATACCACAGATAATTAATAAAAATCAATTAGTTTGTTAATGAGTACTCTGTCAGTACCCAAGGTGGCAGAAACCAGCTGGGGGAAAGAAATCAGGATCTCTGAATAGGACATTTAGAATGCCTGAGTCCTGCTGAGAATTCAAGAGGAAATAACTATAAGAAGCACTTACTTGGGTTAAAACTGGCTAAATTTCCTCTTGAGATTGCAATTCCTCTAGCTAATAAATCTAGTAAAAAAGTGATTCACCTTTAGTGTATGCCATAAAGCATTTTCTGAGGCCTTAAGTACATTGCTCACTGCCCTGTATTAAAAACAAACCCACAGTTGTAAATGTCAATGACTTAGAATATTAGAGCCCTTGCATCTTTCTTATGTTAGTAGAAAAGCTGGAAGCACCCATTACCTCTATGACTTTTTACATTGTATTTCTATAAATGGCAAAAGTCAAACATGAGCTGACAGGGAAATACAATATCTGTCTTCCAATGGTCCTTGGACAAAAAAAGCAGAAAATTGCAATGACAGAAATTGACCTTCATAGAAAGTTTTTCAGAACAATCTATTCTCCCATTGTTAATTATATTTATGTTAAGACTATTACATCTTCATCATATGTAATTATGGATCATTTATAACAGTAACACAAAAGATGATTTACATTAAAAAAAACTAAATCCATTTGATACATCTTCTCTAAGGATTGAGGAAAAATGCATTCTAGTGGACTCATAGCTTTTATGTGAATTTGTATGTACAGTTACATTGTAAATAAATATTTTCTAATAGTTGTTATGAACCCAGATATGATTGCTAATGGGTCTCCCTCTTGGATAAAAGATCAAGTCTAAAAGATGTTTTCAGTACTGTTTACTCTTTGTAATAATTGTTCCAATTTCTATGAAGTAGATTTATAGTATAGAGTAAGACGTACAAAATTGGTATGGAAAAATTTTGCCTAATAGCTCCCTCTGAGTATGAGTTAGACTCCTGAGGGTAAAAGATCATTGATTTGACTTAACTCAAATAGTTGGCTTCCACAGATAATAAGGTCCTCTAATTATCTATACAATTTCTGGATAGTGAAACAGAATACTCACATGTGGGTAGGAGAAAAAATAGACTGCATGCATATAAATAAATGACCAAGAAATTTTAGATTATTTTTAGTCAACTAAATAAGTCAATAGGTTAGTGTGCTTTTTTCTTCAAATACATACAGAACTACGTGCTTAAAAACCATGTTCATACAATGGGCAAAAGTGGATCTACACTGATTTAAGTAAATTGGATTACAGTTTCTTTTTTAGTGCTTTCTGATATTTCCTCTTTTTCCTCTAGTACAGTTTTAATTTCCTAGGAGGCAACAGTAATAGTCTCAGTTTCATGACCTTACATTTCTTTTAATGCATGGGATTTTTCAGAAGTTCTTGCTTCTGCCTACATATAAAATACAATTATGCTTTATTTCAAAATATGTTGAAAAATGAACTCATCTCATATTCATTTTAGGAATACATATAGAGAGATTACACAGAAATGAGGAATTCATCTGTGAATAGGTGAATTTTCAGAGCACATATGTTAGATTTATCATTTTCCATTTAGCCTTTGCTATTCCATCAAGAAACTGGATAACATTCTTCATACTTATTAACCAGTTGCATGATTTTTTTCCCCATCAACTGGAAAGAAGGAATTTTTTGAGGCCATTTCCAACTTCTTGGAAACCCTGTGAACTCAGACAAACCAGCCTGACCTGTGGGATGGATCTAACTCCTTTCAAAGGTTCATGACCCCATGAAACATGGCAGAGTTACCTCCAGCTTATCACAGAATTAAAATTTAATATGGGAAATTAAAATTTTAACTTGTAGAATGCATTTCACTTTTGCTCTTTAGGTGCTGCAGACTATCACATAGGCAGTATATGATTTTACCCTTTCTCTCTTTATTGATTTTTAATTGCTTTTTAATTTTAGTTGAAGGATAGTTGCTTTACAATATTGCCTTGGTTTCTACCATACATCAACATGAATTAGCCATAGGAATACATATGCCCCCACCCTGTTGAACCTCCCTCCCATCCCCCACCTCTTCACACCTCTCTAGATTGTTATAGAGCTCCAATCTATTGGAGTTATAGTTCCCTGAGTCATATAGTAAGTTTCCATTGGTTGTCTATTTCACCCCTTCTCTTTAATGTTGAGGAAATTGAGGCTTTATATTACTTACTAATATGGCTAGACTTGTGAATAAACCAATGACCTCTGATATGGGAAAGCTGAGGAATAAATGCCTGGTCTGTCACTATATACTCAGACTTTTTAACCCCTCTGCCTTGGCTTTCCAGGTGGCACTAGTGGGAATGCCAGTGCAGATGATGTAAGAGACAAGGGTTTGATCCCTGGGTCAGGAAGATCCCCTGGAGGAGGGCACGGCAACCCATTCCAGTATTCTTGCTTGGAGAATCCTTGGACAAAAGAGCCTGGGTGGGCTACAGTCAGTGGGGTCACAAAAGAGTCAGACATGACTTGGAAACTAAACAATAACAATAAACTCTTAAAGCGTAGAGCCCGGTAATACTGCTTTCATTTATGTCACGACTAAAATGTTTGTGAATAAGAGTCAGATATGACTGTAGCGACTTAGTACGGAAGCACGTGTCTTGGCTAGTTCATCTGAAAATAAAGATGCTATTTCATAAAATTATTGTGAATATTAAGACAAGGTAACTTTTTTAAAGAACTTATAATAATGCATATGGCAACCCACTCCAGTCCTCTTGCCTGGAAAATCCCATGGGTGGAGGAGCCTGGTAGGCTGCAGTCCATGGGGTCGCTAAGAGTCAGACACAACTGGGGGACTTCACTTTCACTTTTCACCTTCATGCATTGGAGAAGGAAATGGCAACCCACTCCAGTGTTCTTGCCCGGAGAATCCCAGGGACGGGGGAGCCTGGTGGGCTGCTGTCTCTGGGGTCGCACGGAGTTGGACACGACTGAAGCGATTTAGCAGCAGCAGCACACAATAAGTGCTATAGAAGTTTTTGCAAAATTAATAATTTTAATGCATTCAAAATGTATAAACCATTCCTTTGAAAGATTGCCAACCAGTGGAGTTGCTAGAAATAAACACTTATTCCTTCATTTGATATTAGATACTGTGTTATTAGCTCAACAAATTATGGAACTCTTAGTATTTGCCAGGATTAATGGTAGCTGCTGGAGATCAAGGAGAAAGAAGTGCTGCCCTCAAAGAGTCTATTCTGGTTGAAGAGATTGAAATATCTAAATAAATAATTAAAACACAATGTGATTGGTGCTATGAAATAGTGTCAGAAAGCTATGAATTTCAACTTCAAGGGAGGCCTCACAAAGGAGTGTCAGTAGTTCTTGAAGTTTTAATAGAAATATTTCTAGCAAAGACAGAGGAAAATACATCTTCATTAGTGCAAACAGAAAGGATGGATGAGGCTGCGGCTGCTTTAGCTCTGCTCTAGGCCTTTCTCATTCAGGGAGAGGTTAGAGGATCAGCCCAGTGTGGGGCCTGCCCACTGTCATGCAGAAAGGAAGAGCAAGGGGGTGAGCCCAAGCCTGCAACCACACTTAGAACTTCTGATGTGCTTGTGTCGCACCTCCACATTCTGTGAATCAAAGAAAGGTACATGGTCAGCCCCAAATCACTGAGTAGGGTTCTGTATACTGGATGTTTCTCTCTGGAGTGTAGTAGAGGCCACATGACAATGTGCAGGGATGACAGTCTCCCTGTGGAAGAAAAGAAGTGAATAATTGAACTGTAATATGAACCATTCCATGCATTTAGGAAGCTTGGGGGTGGGGTGGATCTTTTGTGGTTGGAGTAAGACCATTTAATTGTAGTGAATGGGGAGTAATAAAAAAAGAAGGATACATATTGCTAAATTGCACACTATCTTGTATCTTGCTGAAATGTCTTGACTTTATCCATGATGAGAAATACATTTTTAGAAATATGACCCTGGCCAAAATGTAGAGGAAGGTCTGGATAAGGAGAAAGTGGAGGTATACAGGCTGGAGATGGGAAGAAGCTGACAAATACATGTAGGGGACCTGGGGAAGGTAGAATTGGCAGACAGACCCACTGTGGGAGATGAAGAGTAAGAATGTGAGAAGAAAGTAAGGAGGAGTGCAGCTTGGATGGCTAAGTAATGAGATCGAACCAGCTGGGAAATATGGGGAAAATCAGTCATGATTAGCCAAGAAGGAGTCTTCTGTTAAGGTCAAGTTATAAGTCAAAGGGAGGTTTCAGAAAATGAAACTTGTGGGCTGACTTCACAGGAAAGCAAGACCCTGGAGTGAGAGGGATCCCTGGAAAAGCAAATAGGAAATGGCGATGAGAAAGTGAAAATGATATTAAGCAGCGTGCCGTGATTAGAAATTTTAAGATAGGTATGGCCATAGAACTGATAGTCAAAGAAGGAAAATGCTGAAAAAGTCAAATATACTTGTCTCAGTGTTCTGGCCCATTTTCTTTGTCAATGTTCCATCTCAGTTTAAGAGTACATGGAAATTGAGAATGACATGAATGCAATAAAAGGAACAAGGTATAAAAAGTCTTTTCTAATTAGTTAAACTCAATAAGGTTAAAGGCCAACTAGAAACCAAGTTATATTTGTGAAAGGAGTTTTGAAAATGACAAATGATCAGGAGAAATACTATATACATTTAAAACATCAATTTTTAATTTTTGTACATAGTAATCTCATGATAATTATTTTTTATGCTTTTTTAAAAGTTACTCATTTCATTTTAGGAATGTAGAAACGGTCAAACAAAAATTAGCATCAATAAGTAGCATTAGGTCTCTGTACTAAGGCTTCCCAGGTGGCTCAGTGGTAAAGTCTTGGCCTGCCACTGTAGGAGACCTGGGTTCGATCTGTGAGTCAGGAAGATACCCTGGAGGGGGAAATGACAACCCACCCCAGTATTCTTGCCCAGAGAATCCGTGGATAGAGGAGCCTGTTGGGCTACAGTTCATGGGGTCACAAAGAGTCAGATACAACTTAGCAACTGAGCATGTACACACTCTGTATTAAGTTAGCCTAAGTGATTATGTGGATCATTTCATGATCAATTTAGTTTATATAGCCAGAGTCAATATTAACACTGTAAATATCACATACTATTCTTGTACAATGCTAACATAAGACAGAATAAAATTTTATAAAGGAAAATATTGTTGTTATAGATTTTAAAATGAGGCTGGTTGTCTAGCTTAGATGGAAAGCAGCAGGTCAGAAAGGTCCTATTGGGTTTAAAACAATCAAGTCAGATTCTCAGCTTAACATTTCCAGAAATTCAGTTTGAAAAGTTACTCAATTAATAACTTCTTAAAGACTGACTCAAGTTTAGTGTGAACTAAAAAAAACTCATCAAACCCTAACTTATAAACCATGATGTTCATTTATTCATTCACAAAGTATATCTTTTCACTCAAGATTACATGAAAGAAAATTTACCTGAGATAATACTATATCTTGCATGGAAGTAAATAAATAAAATTTAAATAAAATTCTAATCTGAATTGCTATCAGGCTAGACCTGGACAAGATTCCTTTCTGTAGTCTAAAGATAATTTTCTCTACATACCCAATATTGACTGAATTCCTGAGGCCCGCTCTGGATAAAGGCTCTGCCTACGATGCAGGAGACCCAAGTTTGATCCCTGGGTCAGGAAGATCCTCTGGAGAAGGGAATGGCAACCCACTCCAGTACTCTTGCGTGGAAAATCCCATGGATGAAGGATTTTGGGGTTCAAAGAGTCCATGGGGTCGCAGAGAGTCGGACACGACTGAGCGACTTCACTTTCACTTTCAGGAGTTCCAGGACATGGGACCAGGAATCTGATCAGTGTTTCAGATGATTCTGATCCTGAGATAAGTTTCAGAAACATTGGCAAGAGATATCAACACTTGCTCAACTCCGTTTTCAAATATGGTTTGTGCAGATTTCTGACTTCTCTTTCCAGATTGTTAAGAATAAAATTCTTACACTTTAATAGTTTATTCTTTAACATTTCTTAGTTGCTATGACTTATCTGAGAAATAGGCTTCAGTTCAGTTCAGTTGCTCAGTCATGTCTGACTCTTTGTGACCCCATGGACTGCAGCACACCAGGCCTCCCTGTCCATCACCAACTCCCAGAGCTTACTCAAACTCATGTCCAAGGAGTCGGTGATGCCATCCAACCATCTCATTCTCTATCATCCCCTTCTCCTCCCACCTTCAATCTTTCCCAGCATCAGGATCTTTTCCAATGAGGTTGTTCTGCACGGCAGGTGGCCAAAGTATTGGAGTTTCAGCTTCAGCATCAGTCCTTCCAATGAATATTCAGGACTAGTTTCCTTTAGGATGGGCTGGTTGGATCTCCTTGCAGTCCAAGGGACTCTCAAGAGTCTTCTCCAACACCACAGTTCAAAAGCATCAATTCTTAGGCACTCAATGGCACCCCACTCCAGCACTCTTGCCTGGAAAATCCCATGGACGGAGGAGCCTGGTGGGCTGCCGTCTCTGGGGTCGCACAGAGTTGGACAAGACTCAGCGACTTCACTTTCACGCATTGGAGCAGCAGCAGCAGCATGTTTCTTTATAGCCCAACTCTCATACCCATACATGACTACTGGAAAGACCATAGCTTTGACTAGATGGACCTTTGTTGGCAAAGTAATGTCTCTGCTTTTTAATATGCTGTCTAGGTTGGTCATAACCTTCCTTCCAAGGAGCAAGCGTCTTTTAATTTCATGGCTGCAGTCACCATCGGCAGTGATTTTGGAGTGCAAGAAAATAAATTTTTTCACTGTTTCCATTGTTTCCCTATCTATTGCCACGAAGTGATGGGACTGGACACCATGATCTTAGTTTTCTGAATGTTGAGATTTTAGCCAACTTTTTCACTCTCCTCTTTCACTTTCATCAAGAGGCTCTTTAGCTCTTCTTCACTTTATGCTGTAAGGGTGGTGTCATCTGTGGTATTTATATTTCTTTTGGCAATCTTGATTCCAGCTTGTGCTTCATCCAGCCCAGCATTTTTCATGATGTACTCGGCATATAAGTTAAATAAGCAAGGTGGCAATATACAGCCTTGAAGTACTCCTTTCCCAATTTGGAACCAGTCTATTGTTCCACGGCCAGTTCTAACTGTTGCTTCTTGACCTGCATACAGATTTCTCAGGAGGCAGGTAAGGTGGTCTGGTATTCCCATCTCTTTCAGAGTTTTCCACAGTTTGTGATCCACAAAGTCAAAGGCCATGGCATAGTCAATAAAGCAGAAGTAGATGTTTTTCTGGAACTCTCTTGCTTTTTTAATGATCCAGTGGATGTTGGCAGTTTGATCTTTGGTTCCTCTGCCTTTTCTAAACCCATCTTGAACATCTGGAAGTTCATGGTTCACATACTGTTGTAGCCTAGCTTGCAGAATTTTGAGCATTACTCTGCTAGAATATGAGATGAGTATAATTGTGCACCAGTTTGAGTATTATTTGGCATTGGAATTAAAACTGACCTTTTCCAGTCCTGTGGCCACTGCTGAGTTTTCCAAATTTGCTGACACATTGATGGCAGCACTTTCACAGTTTCATCTTTTAGGATTTGAAATAGCTCAACTGGAATTCCATCACCTCCAATAGCTTTGTTCATAGTGATGGTTTCTAAGGCCCACTTGACTTCACATTCTAGGATGTCTAGCTCTAGATGAGTGATCAGAACATCTTGATTATCTTGGTTGTGAAGATCTTTCTTGTACAGTTCTTCTGTGTATTCTTGCCACCTCTTTTTAATATCTTCTGCTTCTGTTAGGTCCATACCATTTCTGTCCTTTATCAAGCCATCTTTGTATGAAATGTTCCTTTGGTATCTCTGATTTCTTGAAGAGATCTCTAGTTTTTCCCATTCTATTGTTTTCCTCTATATCTTTGCACTGATCACTGAGGAAGGCTTTCTTATCTCACCTTGCTATTCTTTGGAACTCTGCATTCAAATGGGTATATCTTTCTTTTTCTCCTTTGCCTTTAGCTTCTTTTTTTTTACTCAGCTTTTTGTAAGGACTCCTTGGACAATCATTTTGAGTTTTTGCATTTCTTTTCCTTGGGGATGATCTTGATCCCTGTCTCCTGTACAATGTCATGAACCTCCATCCATAGTTCTTCATGCACTCTATCAGATCTAATCCCTTGAATCTATTTGTCACTTCCACTGTATAATCGTAAGGGATTTGATTTAGGTCCTACATTAATCATCTAATGGTTTTTCCTACTTTCTTCAATTTAAGTCTGAATTTGGCAATAAGGTATTCATGATCTAAGCCACAGTCTGCTCTTGGTCTTGTTTTTGCCGACTGTATAAAGCTTCTCCATCTTTGGCTGCAAAGTATATAATCAGTCTGATTTTGGTATTGACCATCTGGTGATGTCCATGTGTAGAGTCTTCTCTTGTGTTGTTGGCAAAGGGTGTTTGCTATGACCAGTGCATTTTCTTGGAAGAACTGTTACCTTTGACCTGCTTTGTTTTGTACTCCAAGGCCAAATTTGTCAAGGTATCTCTTGACTTGAAATGGGCATAGCTTTTGATTTTATAGAAACTTGGTCTCTTTAGTATCATGGTTCCACACCATATAAGGTAAATTATTTTGATGATAAATAGTCTCACTTACGGAGAAGGCGATGGCACCCCACTCCAGTACTCTTGCCTGGAAAATCCCATGGACGGAGGAGCCTGGTGGGCTGCAGTCCATGGGGTTGCGAAGAGTCGGACACGACTGAGCGACTTCACTTTCACTTTTCACTTTCATGCATTGGAGAAGGAAATGGCAACCCACTCCAGTGTTCTTGCCTGGAGAATCCCAGGGACGGCGGGGCCTGGTGGGCTGCCGTCTGTGGGGTCACATAGGGTCGGACACGACTGAAGCGACTTAGCAGCAGCAGCAGCAAGGCTCACTTATTTCAGGTGGCTACTAACTACTTTAATTTCACAGGAAGATTTCAAAGGAAAATCTCACCAGTGCCTAAATATAGTTCTTTTCCTTATAGTTTACAATTTGTTGTTGTTGTTCAGTCACTAAGTTGTGTCTGACTCTTTGTGACCTCTTGGACTATATAGCACACCAGGCTTCCCTCTCCTTCACTATCTCCTGGAGTTTGCTCAGATTCATGTTCATTGAGTCAATGATAGTATCTAACTGTCTCATCCTCTGCCACTCTCTTCTCCTTTTGCCTTCA
>NW_011495082.1:6225844-6237116 GCF_000754665.1 Bison bison bison
TTGATAGCAAAGATTTTGGCAACTACCCTAGGAAACCATGACTAATTCAGCCAGAGATGGTGCCAGTTTTTCAGGTAATCTTCTTTGCTATCTTAATTTTCAGCCTTCCCACAAAAATCTCTTTTAGTGTACCAACCATGATTATTTAGGGATCAGGTAACAGATTTTTAGGTAATATGCTGTAAAAATCAGGTACATTTTACCTGCATAGATTTCTCTGAATGAAAAGTTTGTTTTTTGTTTTTTTGCTATGAAAGTTGGAACAGTATTGAATGTTTTAAGAACAGACTTCTGTTTTATATATATAAAATCATGTCAAAGACTATTCAATGAAGAGGTACCATACCAGACAGCCAGAGGCACAGTTTAAATATTTAAGTATATTTATACAAAATATGTTTTAGGTACTTATCATATAAGTTTGCATTATATTGAAAGCATTCTTATGCACCAGATATAATCTACTTAGCAATTGCAAAAATGTTTGCTTCCATTATATTTATGAACAATTTTATTGCTTGCATTTGACAGTGGCAAAGTAGCGAGTTTAATAAGCAAGCGTAAGTTTTTATAGCAATGGTTACGGACTTTTATGGTATTTAAACTAGATTAATCAGTGAAGTATGATAAAGTCGAAGAATTGAACAGACTGTGTGCTCTTAAATATAAAACACTAATGGGGAAATCTTGCACGAGGCGATATTTGTTATTATGAAAATATAATAAAAGGATAATTGGTGGGGTTCTCTTTCTAGGAAAAAGCTGGGTTTTCTTAGCTCAAGAAGTCAAATTAATGCCTAGGGAAATAGGGCATCCTTCTTATATATAGACATGGTGCCACCTACATGAGAGTCGTTTGATTTTTAAAACCTAAAATAAAACTTATGCCTTACATTATGCCATTTTATGGCTGAATTGCAACTATTATCCTATAGAAAATCATACCAAGCATTTTTTCTAGTTTTATCTTTGTAAAATTGCACATATGCCCCTAGACAGACATATTCAGATGTTGATTTATAATATGTTTGTATGATTGGACGATTTTGTTTTCTGTTTTGAAGAAAAACTGTTCACTTCTAATGAACAAAGTCGTAAATAATTTTTCAGAATGTTTGAAGTTTGAATGCCTCAAGTCTATTGGGGGAGAGGGGTTAAAGTAAAAGTTCAAGCGAAGAGGATTAATTCACTTTATAACAAATGATAGGCACATATGCTTCAAAGTCAATTACATTGTGTTCTCTAAACTTAGAAATACTAATACTTGTATTCGTTACCTATTACTGCATAACATATAGCTTTATTGTCTCAGTTTCTGTGGCTCAGGAATCTGGGAGCTGGGTTTCTCTGTATCAAAGTGAAGTTGCTCAGTTGTGTCCGACTCTTTGAGACTCCATGGACTGTAGCCCACCAGGTTCCTCCGTCCACGGAATTTTCCAGGCACGAATACTGGAGTGGGTCGCCATTTCCTTCTCCAGGGGATCTTCCCAACCCAGGGATTGAACCGGGGTCTTCTGCATTGCAAGGCAGATGCTTTAACGTCTGAGCCACGTGGAAGCCCTCTCTGGATCAAGGAGGATCACAAAGTTTCAGTCAAGCTGCCAAGATGGGATGGCGTCTCACCTAAAACCTTGTTGTCCTTTTCCAAACTCACTCACGTGGCTGCTGTCAGGGTTCAGTTTCTTGATGGCTATTGCCCTCCATTCCTTGCCACATGGGCCTTGCCATAAGGCAGCTCACAAGGCGGCAGCTAGTTTCCCTCAGGCCAAGGGAGGGAGTGCGGAGAAGGCAATGGCACTGCACTCCAGTACTCTTGCCTGGAAAATCCCATGGATGGAGGACACTGGTGGGCCGCAGTCTGTGGGGTCGATAGGAGTCGAACATGACTGAATGACTTCACTTTCACTTTTCACTTTTCTGCTCTGGAGAAAGAAATGGCAACGCACTCCAGTGTTCTTGCCTGGAGAATCCCAGGGACGGGGGGAGCCTGGTGGGCTGCCGTCTATGGGGTCGCACAGAGTCGGACATGACTGAAGCGACTTAGCAGCAGCAAGGGAGGGAGTGATCACCAAAGATGGAAGCCAGTCATTTCATAACCTAGTATTAGCAGGGACATGCCATCATTTCTGCTGTATTCTGACATAGGACTAAGTCAATAAGTCAAACACACTTCAGAAATAGAACGGACACGGTTATGCACCCTAGGAGGTGGATATTATCATGGGCTCTTTTAGACATCGCCTCCTATAAAGTTGATGGCCTAGGAAAAGAGAGGAAAGAAAGTGAAGTCACTCAGTCGTGTCCGACTCTTGGCAACCCCTTGGACGGTAGCCTACTGGGTTCCTCCATCCATGGGATTTTCCAGGCAAGAGTACTGGAGTTGGATGCTATTTCCTTCTCCAGAGGATCTTCCTGACTCAGGGATCAAACCTGGGTCTCCCACATTATAGGCAGACACTTTATCATCTGAGCCACCAGGGAAGCTTACAAAAGAGAGAAAAGCAACTATTAGAGTAGAACGTTGAGTCACATTAGGAGTGCACACAGAGCACAGAGGACGGCTCTGTTGACAGACTGTGTTACGTCAACTGTCCAGTGGGAAAGATCATCCAAAACAGATGGGAAGAACCAGTATCCAGTGGCGCATGTGGTAGTGGCAAAAAGAGTATTTCTGGTTGAGGGATATGTAAAAAGGCTTGCAGGTAAGTTTACAAGTTGATGCCTACAGCTAGAAGACCGTCTGTAGTAGGAAGGATGGGAATTTAGGCCTATGTTTGTGTTGTTGTTCAGTCACTAAGTCATGTCTGACTCTGGGAGCCCCTGGACTGCTGCACACAAGGCTTCCCTGTTCTTCACTATCTCCCAGAGTTTGCTAAAACTCATGTCCATTGAGTTGGTGATGCCATCCAACCATCTCATCCTCTGTTGTCCCCTTCTCTCCTGTCCTCAATCTTTCCCAGAATCAGGGTTTTTTCCAATGAATCATCTCTTCACATCAGGTGGCCAAAGTATTGGAGCTTCGGCTTCAACATCAATCCTTCCTATGAATATTTAGGGTTGATTTCCTTTAGGATTGGCTGGTTTGATCTTGCTGTCCACAGGACTCTCAAGAGTCTTCTCCAACACCACAGTTCAAAAGCATGAATTCCTAGGCACTCAGTCTTCTTTATGGTCCAACTCTCACATATCCATACATGAATACTAGAAAACCCATAGCTTTGACTAGACGGATCTTTGTTGGTAATGTAATGTCTCTGTTTTTTAATACGCTGTCTAGGTTGGTCATAGCTTTTCTTCCAAGGAACAAGCATCTTTTAATATAAGATGGTATAAGATGATAGTTGATTGATATGATGTATACTCATAGTCCAAGAAGTTGTTTATAAGTAGTTACATTTTATGTTCATTACACACCTTTCTTAAGGGCTTCCCAGGTGTCACTAGTAGAAAAGAACTTGCCCCCCAATGCAGAAGATGTAAGAGTGCAGCTTTGATTCCTGGGTCAGAAAGATCCCCTAAAGTAGGGCACAGCAACCCACTCTAGTATTCTTGTCTGGAGAATCCCATGGACAGAGGAGCCTGGTGGGCTACAGTCCTTAGGGTCGCAAAGAGTCGTACGTGACTGAAGCAACTGAGCATCACACACACACCTTCCTTACAGACTTTCCATCTATTTATTCCTATAGGAACCGCAGTAACTTTATCCAACTTCATAATGTGTATATTAAAAAAAAAAAGAATGTGATAGGGTTCTAAAGACCTGAGCCTTAGAAGAGCATCCAGGTGTTACACGCTGGCAACTTTGACTAGAAGTTTCAAGTATGCGTAAATGACCCTTGGATAATAGGCAAACTAAAATGCACCCACCACTTTTCCTAGATTCTCCAAATCCAGAAATAATAAATTATATATTAATACATTCCCAGACAACTACTAATTCACTGGTAAATTGTGCCTGATAGTATGTCTTGGCCTTAGATGATGCCTGCAATATAGTCAAAGCCAAGCGATGCTGTGTTGTCAAGTAAGGATAATAACAGAACTGACCTCAGATCTTCATTTCCTCATAGCTCAGAGGTTATGCATTGTTTTTTGTGTATTTTGCAGAGTATTTTGCCAGTTGACTAACTCTGTTATCAAGATGGGAGTATGTGAGCCTTACAAAAGGATGAACTAACTTTCTACAGAAAATACTGTGAATGATGTCTCTGTATCAAACCAGAACTGGCTAAACTTCTGGGTTAGAAGTATCTTATATCATTGAGTCACCTCTCTAACATGCATACAAAATGACATACACACTAAAGCTATGACCAACCTAGACAGCATATTAAAAAGCAGAGACATTCCTTTGCCAACAAAGGTCCATCTAGTCAAAGCTGTGGTTTTTCCAGTAGTCATGTATGGATGTGAGAGTTGGACCATAAAGAAAGCTGAGCGCTGAAGAATTGATGCTTTTGAACTGTGGTGTTGTAGAAGACTCTTGAGAGTCCCTTGGTTTGTAAGGAGTTCCAACCAGTCCATCCTAAAGGAAATCAGTCCTGCATATTCATTCGAAGGACTGATGCTGAAGCTGCAATTCCAGTATTTGGCCACCTGATGTGAAGAACTGACTCATTTGAAAAGACCCTGATGATGGGAAAGATTGAAGGCAGGAGAAGGGGATGACGGAGGATGAGATGGTTGGATGGCATCACCAACTGGATGGACATGAGTTTGAGTAAGCTCCAGGAGTTGTTGATTGACAGGGAAGCCTGGCATGCTGCAGTCCATTTGGTCACAAAGAGTTGTATATGACTGAGTGACTGAACTGAACTGACTGAAGCTCAGTTTAACAATGAACCTAGTATTTGTTGGGAAATTTACACTGAATTCATAAAATGTCTTTAATTGTAGCAAAGATAGTGAAAAAAATATATACTAGTAGTTGAGCATTAAGATTTTATTTTCTTCAGGAAAAACTGAAACTTCCTAAATATTTGCTCAAACAACTAGCAAGCACATAGGATTGCATGTTTTATAGTGCTGTAGGAGAAAATGGAAATATACTATAGGTGTTAATCCTAGACTAGAGTTAGATAGACATCATGGATTTAAATCTTGGTTTCATTGCTGGAAAATTTCTAGAAAGTACCAACTTCTCTAAGACTCAGTGTGATCATTGGGGAAAAAAAATTGAAATGATAATGATGCCATTTCACAAGGAGGTTCTGCAGTTTAAATGAGTAAGCTACTGAAAAAGAGTTAATAAATGCAATGCCTAAATATTAAAGGCACTTAATATATTTTAGCTATTCTTTTCATTAAATTTCCTTTCAAAAATCGATCTTATTTGGTTTTATTTTCTGATTTTGTTTTTATCCTTTTTATTTATTAAATAACAGAAAGCTTAGTATAACTTACAGAAGCAAAACATGAGAAATTGTACTTAAGATCAATTTGATGATTTGATCATCAGAGACCACTATAAGTATTCATATTATTCATTTGCTTATTCATTAAATCAGTATTGGGTGTTTTTTATATTTTATCACTAAATAAGGTATTGGGGCTACAATCCCTGCCCTCATGGAGTGTACAATCTATTGTGAAATAAAGATGCTAATTATGTAAACAAACGCAAAAACTGGAACTGATGTGCTGATTATAGAACTTGTTGCACTCACAGTAAGAACATGATATTACACGCTGGGAGTAAGAGGGAGTAAGAGTGTCAGTCAGCCTATGATTTTGCTGATAATAATAATGTATAACCCTGTATACGAGACAGCAAAAGAGACACTGATGTATAGAACAGTCTTATGGACTCTGTGGGAGAGGGAGAGGGTGGGAAGATTTGGGAGAGTGACATTGAAACATGTAGAATATCATGTAAGAAACGAGTTGCCAGTCCAGGTTCGATGCGCGATACTGGATGCTTGGGGCTGGTGCACTGGGACGACCCAGAGGGATGGTGTGGGGAGGGAGGAGGGAGGAGGGTTCAGGATGGGGAACACATGTATGCCTGTGGCGGATTCATTTTGATATTTGGCAAAACTAATACAATTATGTAAAGTTTAAAAATAAAATAAAATTTAAAAGAAAAAAAAACCATGCCTCTTTATTTGCATGTATGGTTAAGTAATATGCATTAATCATCTAGCTTAGTGACTAGTGAATAATCAGAACCTAATCTATTTTATATAGCCATAATTGTGTGCATATTTACAGGTATTATTAAAAAGGAATCATCGTTTGGGGCCATAATCAATGTTAATACCAATATGCTACCCAATATACATCAAAATAAATTTTTGCTACTGAGAGAAAGAGTAACATTCAGTGAGATGTCATACCTAACTATAATAGGGGTTAGTTGTGTTTTTGATGAGACTGTTGTTCTAACACTCAATATAAAACTTCACATATCTTAGTGAATATCAGAATTGTAGACCCTTAAAATGTACTTACTCCAAATTTTCTCCAGTGCCTAAAATCTCTATTTTACATCTGGAAAATAGTTTCACTATACTTTGGAACACTCTTTTGACCCTTAATTATGTTATAATCAATAATTTAAACTCAATTGGTTCAGACTATATTGAACACTCACTCTGTTCACAAAACTTCTTTGAAAGTTTTAAACTTCATTATATGATAATTTGGTGAATTTTCAAGAGCAGTTTAGCCTAGTAGCATACAGAGCATGTAAGTGCCCAGATGAGTAAACCATTAGCTTCTAATATAAGAAGAGGCAATTTTGAAAGACAGTTTGCTAAATCTATTTACTAATATTTCGAGTTAAATCTAAATGCACACATTTGATAATGAAAAAGTCAATGGAGTGATCACTCTTACCTACATTTGCTATTTAGTAGTTTTATAGAACCACATTTTCTCTTAGAATAGTGGAAAACACTGTAAATTGATTAAATTAGTGCACTGATTAATTTTTAATAAGATTGCCTTGAGTGAATAGTTAATAAAACCTAAGAAACAGTTGTACTATGAACCTATGGATTATAAAAGAGAAATAATCTTCTCTGGTATGTTTTATATTTTGGAAAAAGTATAACTAGAAAGGTTTGGGTTTTAGAAACTGAGATAATATTAGACATATTAACAATGTATTTTTATCATGAGAAATTTAACTTCAGAATTCTAACTGTAAGCCAAAATTGGAGGAAATAAACATGAAAATGGATGCATTTTCAGGGTACTTCAGACTCATGTGAGATACAAGCATTCTATTACGTAAGCATGTTAGATGCCTATATAATAATCTAAAGGTCTCTGATAAAGTCTCCTTTTCTTTAAAACAAATGATCAAATCCTTCCATAATTTACTTTGATTGATCATCTTCATTCCTGAATTTCCTAAGAAGGGGTCACTTCTGGTATCTCTGTAACTGTGCTGAGGCATTAATTCTTATTAAATATCTAGCTTGAGTAATTTGTTACCCCTTCCTGCAAATACTAATTTATTATCCATGGAATGATTAACAGATTTGTTGACCCATTCTAAGAGCTTCCTCAGATTATAATTAAATGTATTTATAATTTGTATCTCAGACTGAAATAATTTGAAGATGTAGACTAAGACATTAAAATCACATAGTTAGAGTTTGAAAGAAGCAGAAGGGGCAGGGACATTGAGGAAAACTGGGTTACATCAGGCTTTGGCACTTTATCTGATAACAGTTGATTATGGAATTTGCTATACTCGTATTAGGTCTCCCCTAGGTGGCTCAGAATCCACTTGCAATGCAGGAGACCTGGGTTCAATCCCTAGTCAGGAAGAGCCCCTGGAAAAGGGAATACTCATATTAAGAATGTGATATTACATGCTAGGAGGGGGAATTTTTTTTTCAAATACGCTGATGAGCTTTGAGATATAAAGTGAGATTCAGAGAAAACAGAGTGTGAGATGTTGGCAACTTGGAAAAGTGGGGACAGAGATAAAGGCCCCCCAAAAGAAAGAGGACATAAATATAAAACAGATACTGAAGAACTGAGAAACCAATGATGAAGAAACAGCAAAATGAATACATTATAAATTTGCATGTGGCAAATTCTGTGCATAAAACCTGTTTCACTGCAAATGGAGAAGCACAGCCTGCTGCCACTGCTGCTAAGTCGCTTCATTCATGTCCGACTCTGTGCGACCCCATAGACGGCAGCCCACCAGGCTCCCCCGTCCCTGGGATTCTCCAGGCAAGAACACTGGAGTGGGTTGCCATTTCCTTCTCCAAGGCATGAAAGTGAAAAGTGAAAGTGAAATCGCTCAGTCGTGTCCGACTCTTCGCGACCCCATGGACTGCAGCCTACCAGGCTCCTCTGTCCATGGGATTTTCCAGGCGAGAGTACTGGAGTGGGGTGCCATTGCCTTCTCCACCTATAAGAAGGAAAAGGCTTAATTGTTTAGCCCATACATGCTAAGTTGTTTCTCTCTGTGATCCTATGGACCATAGCCCGCCAGGATCCTCTGTCCTGAAAATTAAAGATAAACTTAGTAGGCATGTTCTAACAAAATGTTTTTTAAAGCATGCATATCCAAGAAGATAACTATTACTCAAACAACTTGTTAACACACACACCAATTTTGATAAGTAGATATTAAACTAGTATTTTAAACTATTGAGCTAATTTGTAGTTTAATTCTATTATATTTTATTCATTGCACTAAAAATTTATCAGACTATCTCTAAACTAAAAAATTTTCGGCACCACTTCTGCATCTTCTGCTATCAAGAAACTTCCTTCCTAATGTAAGAACTTACAGCACACACATGAATTGAGATACTTCTCAATATGTGTGACTTGATAAGAGAACTTGGCTAGTCTGTACCCAAAAGAAAATTTCAGGCTCCCCCTAAGAGCTTTGAGAATTAGAGTTAAGTTTATTGAAAGAAGGTAAATCTGAAAAAAAAAAAAAAAAAAAGCAGGGGGTGGGCTTTAAAAAATGTTATAAGGCTGCATATTTCTGAGTGAGAACTTGTGTGTATGGCAAGTGTCAAAGGAAATTTATTTGAAAAGGTATTTCTTTTTTTTTTGTCATTTAACAGTTTCTACAGGTAAAGCATTTTGTGTTATAAATTTAATTGGCTTAGATAATACATTTTCTACCTACACGATCAATGCAGAAAAATGGAACTCTACCAATTCAGCCTAAAATGAGTCTGTTTATTTTAATCTCTCTAAAGTGTTTTTAGCTATAACCACCTAAGGTCTTTGTCTCTTCTACCACACTTGTATAAGTCTGTGTGAATTTTTGAAGTTTATTTCATGATTATTTGTCTTTTTCCTTTTTCTTTGTCCTTTTCCCTTTCATGATTATTTTCCTTTTTCTGTTTTGATACTGATATCTTTTCCATTTTCTTTGAAATGTTCTAGCTTATTTAAATAGACTTATGGCTTATATGTTATCACAACACTGTAAATCAACCCTTAATATGTGGCCACGACTCCTTTAAATTTTTATTGTGTTTTCCCCCTCTAATTACTTTATTTGCTTCTGATAAAAAAAAAAAAATCCTTGGGTAATGTTCTATTTTAGACTTGCCTTCTGGTTCAGATGGTAGAGTCTGCCTAAATGTAGGAGACCCAGGTTCAGTTCCTGGGTCAGGAAGATCCCCTGGAGAAGGGAGTAGCAACCCAGTCTAGTATTCTTGCCTGGAACATTCCATGGGAGGAGGAGCCTGGTGGGCTACATTCGGTGGGTCCCAAGAGTCTTCATGACTGAGTGACTAACACCTTCACTTTCATGTTCTATTTTACTGTTTTCTTTTACCCAAAGATAGAAAATCTGATCAAACATATCATTTTCTTTATGGGCTTCCCATAGGTGGCACTACTGGTAAAGAACATGCATGCCAGTGCAGGAGACATAAGAAGCAGGGGTTTGATTCCTGAGTCAGGAAGATCTGGAGAAGGGCAAGGCAACCCACTCTAGTATTCCATGGGGTCTTAAAGAGTCAGACACAACTGAAGTGACTTAGCAGCAGCACATCATTTTATTTAGTCTATTGTTTTTCCTTTTTAAAACTTCTGGTTCTTTCTTAGCACTCCTTTCCCCTGTTCTCATTTCTAGAATAGAAATATATGTTCATTTACATTTACTCTTCTATATTTATTTACAAATGTTATGAATTTTTTACATACTTCATGTTTGTCTGAACTCTTTGCGATATTTGTTATACTCAGAAAAATGTTCTAATGACTTAACCTTGAACATAACAATTACAAGGAGTTAACTTTTATAATAATTGATACATTGTTTTAGTTTATTTGAACAGCATATAATTATACCTTTGAATTGAATTTGACTAACATTTTCATTACCATAACTTATAAACTTAAATTTGTTTCACATTTTTATTTTTTACTGAAAAAAAAATACATTTAATTAACTTATATGCAGTGTACATCATAAGAAACGCTGGGCTGGATGAAGCACAATCTGGAATCAAGATTTCGTGAGGAAATATCAATAACCTCAGATATGCAGATGACACCAGCCTTGTAGCAAAAAGCAAAGAAAAACTAAAGAGCCTCTTGATGAAACTGAAAGAGGAGAGTGAAAAAGCTGGCTTAAAACTTAACATTCAGAAAACTAAGATCATGGCCTCTGGTCCCATCAGTTCAGTTCAGTCACTCAGTCGTGTTTGACTCTTTGCGACCCCATGAACCACAGCAATGTTTCAAAGGATGGAACAGTAATTGTGTACAGTGTTTACAAAGTATTGAAAAAAAAAAAAAAGAGATTGATGAAATACCTAAATAAAATATTAATAAAAAGAATTTCAGCATATTAAGAAATAATCATGACCAAGTTATTGCAGGAATATAAGCATAGCTTAATATTAGGAAATCAATATAATTCACATATTAATTCTTAAATCTTACCACCTCCATTAATGCTAAAAACGCATTCAATAAAATCTAATATGTAGTCATGATTTTTAAAGACTGAAAAAAAAAACAGTTAATGGGAGATAAATCAATGAATATTTCCTTAATACGGTAAAGTATATATCAGTACAGTTCAGTCACTCAGTCGTATCCGGCTCTTTGCAACCCCATGAATCGCAGCAGGCCAGGCCTCCCTGTCCATCACCAACTCCCGGAGTTCACTCAGACTCATGTCCATCGTGTCAGTGATGCCATCCAGCCATCTCATCCTCTGTCATCCCCTTCTCCTCCTGCCTCCAATCCCTCCCAGCATCAGGATCTTTTCCAATGAGTCAACTCTTCACATGAGGTGGCCAAAGTACTGGAGTTTCAGCTTTAGCAT
>NW_011495082.1:6237216-6254422 GCF_000754665.1 Bison bison bison
TTTCTTCACAGTCCAACTCTCACATCCATACATGACCACTGGAAAAACCATAGCCTTGACTAGACAGACCTTTGTTGGCAAAGTAATGTGTCTGCTTTTGAATATGCTATCTAGGTTGGTCGTAAGTTTCCTTCCAAGGAGTAAGCGTCCTTTAATTTCATGGCTGCAGTCACCATCTGCAGTGATTTTGGAGCCCCCCAAAATAAAATCTGACACTGTTTCCCCATCTATTTCCCATGAAGTGATGGGACCAGATGCCATGATAGTATATGTACCTCATTCTAAAAGTCAGCATCTTTTTAAAATTAGGAAACATTTTTCCACTAGAGTCAAGAAAAATGAAAGTACACATAATGTCTCTTATATGATTTTATTGGAGATACCATAGGTGTTAGTAAACGCAGTCAGGGAAAAGAAGTTGTGAGACATGAGCACTGGAAAAGGAGGTTTCTCTGGATTGGTATGAGACATATTAGTGCACCTGATGAAAAATCAGGAGAAACAATTGCACGAAGAATTTACTGGGAGTAACAGGATACAAAATTAATATATTAAAGCTAATACCCTTCAGATAGAAGGTGAAAAAGTGAAATTTCTTGGGCTCCAAAATCACTGAAACCATATAATTAAGAAAATGTTTTCTCCTTTGAAGGAAAGCTATGACACATCTAGATTGCATATTAAAAAGCAGAGATAAAACTCTGCTGACAAAGGTCCATATAGTCAAAGCTATGCTTTTTCCAGTAGTTATGTATGGATGTGAGAATTGGACCATGAAGAAAGCTGAATGCCGAAGATTTGATGCTTTTGAACTGTGTGCTGGAGGAGACTCTTGAGAGTCCCTTGGACTGCAAGGAGATCCAGCCAGTCAGTCCTAAAGGAAATCGATTGGGAGGACTGATGCTGAAGCTGGAGCTCCAATATCTTGGCCACGTGATGCAAAGAGACCACACATTGGAAAAGACCTTGATGCTGGAACTACTGAGGACAGAAGGAGAAGGGGGCAACTGAGGATGAGAGTGTTGGATAGCATCACTGATTCAATGGACATGAGTTTGAGCAAACTCTGGGAGATAGTGAAGGACAGAGAATCCTGCCTTGCTGCAATCCACAGGGTTGCAAAGAGTTAGACACAAGTTAGTCACTGAACAACAATAAAGCATACTGTAACTCACTAGAAAACCCAATGAAAGAAGATTTCAAAGGAATGTAAATAGGGAAACCACAAAATCTGGAAATTTCAAATATACCTGCACATCACAATAATCAACCTTAATAAACAGACATAAGTGTTCTAAGAATTATTCTACATCATGAGAGTTTAGGTCTAAAGTTAGTATATAAATCAAATGCAATCTCAGTAAAAATTTCTATAGAAATATATTCAAGACCAGATAGGAAAACTCTGAAAGTAGGAAAAAAGGTAAAGGATAACTCTGCCAGATATTACAACATAGTATGTAAAATTGCTATTAAATCAGTGTTAAAGCTGTGCATTTTGGCACATGATTAGATAGACCAATGAAGTAGAATGGAAATCTAGATGTAGATCCTAAAATAGAAAGTGAAATATGGTATATGTGGCTTCTAAAATAAGTGTGCATGTGGTGGGGGCAATACAGACTTAAAAATCTGAGGTATCTGGCTAGCCATTTAGTAAAATATAAATGGGTCAGAAATCTATATTTAAAATAAAAACTATGGATTTACTAGTGTAAAATGAGGATGAATTGCTTTATAATCTCAGAACATGAAAAACCTTTCTAATGTGATTCCAGATTCAGAATCGGTAACAGAACTAATTACTAAATTCAAATATATTTTTAAAGTCTGTGTGTATGGGGTAAGAGAAGCTCCATAAAGCAAATTTAAAGTGACTAACTAGAGTAAAATATTACCAGCTTTTTTCTTAAAGGGATAATCTCCAAATATCTTTCAAAAAGAGAAAAGACCCAAATTAATTAATTAAATGGAAATAAATATGAGGATTAATTCAAAGGAAAGGCAAATTACCCATAACCGTATAAATATATGTTTAACCTCACTTGCGTGAAGTCAAGTTTAAATCAAGATTACACTGAAATACTGCTTCTTACTAGCAGAGAGGAAAATGTTTGATAGTTTGACCGTATACTCCGTCAGCAAAGCTTTGCAGCACAATCATTCTCGTGTACTATTGATAAGCATGAAAAATCCTACAAATCCATGAGAGGATTATTTGGCAGGATCAGAAAAAAGTGACAATTTTCTCTTTGACCCAGAAATTCCACTGATTGAAGTCCACCCTAAAGGTAGATCTTCACAAATATGAAGCGACATACAAACAAAGTTTGTCATGTAGGTTCTTTGTAACAGCAGAAGAGTGGACATGAAATTTCCATCAAAACGGGGCTGCGGTATACTTTCAGTGAGCCTCTTTGATAAGCTTATTTGTATAAATTCAGTTTTTTTGAGATCAGGAAATCTGTCTCTCTCACTGTGCATTGTGATGCTTCTGCTCCTTCCTCTGGAAAACTAATAATCTTCTTAGATATGATTTTGTGCCTTCTTTTTACGTGTTATCTTAGTTTTTAATCTCTCTCTCTGCATTCTGGATAAGTGTCTCAAATTTATCCTCCATACCACTGACTTGATTTTCTGTAATCAAATCCAATTGGGACTACCTCCAATGTGGATTTTTATTATGCCACTCTTTTATGCTGCCAGCACCCTTTCCATCTTAACTCAGTTTTATCCTTAAGGCTTCTTGCTTCTGCTTCCTATAATTCATTTCCTCTTGCATTATTTTGAGGACAACAAGCTGCTGCTTGATTTTTTTTTTTTTAAGTATATATTTTTCCTGTGAAGGTTATTTCAAAGTTATTTTTTCCCTTGACTATTAAGTGTAATTTCCTTTTTCTTCACACTGAGGTTGTAATTCATAGATGTATTTTTATTTGTCTTAAGTGGGCAGAGTGTTTACCCTCAGGGTATGATCCCATGTCTCACAGCTCCCGTCACTATTTAGTTGATGGTAGGTGGTGTATCCTCTTATATCTCAGCCTGAAGCATCACCCTGAGCTTGATTTGCAATTCGTAAAGTAGTCCTGTAAACTGAGTTTCCATCATCTGCTGCTTCAGCGCTAAACTTCTCCTGTTCCAATATTCATTTACTGTTGGAAGTCTTCTTTGAACATAATAATGCTAAATCCTTACTTCTTCCCCAGTGCTGCTCCTTGCTTTTTTTTTTTTTTTTTTAAGTTCTATACTTCTGAATATAACGTTTGGATCAACATAATTCTACTTAGGTATAAGAGGGAGAGAAGCCAATACTTGTTGGAGGTAGCGCTATTCACAGTATTTTGAATTTTTGTGCATATCCTGTCTTATTGGGGGAAGCCATTTTGGTCCAGAGTGTGAATTGTTTTATGTATAGTACAGGAATGTATCATGAACTAATAAGTGGAAATCATACCCAGAGTTAAGCCCATAGCCTTTCTTTGGCTCCCTTTGAATCCTGAGTACTTTAATTGGTGATCAGTAGGAGAAATATTATGCATTTCTTATGTACCATCATTTTAACCCTGAAGCATTTTCTAAAGTTTTCTTCTTTTTTCAACAAAAGGTGCTATCCAGAGATATCTTCCTTGAGCTCAGACGGAATAACTTTTAAAAATTAGCCCCTCTATAATAATTTTGTATATAATAGTCTTTGCATCCCTTTCTTCATTCCTTCCATTTATCCTTCTTCATTTTAAATAAATAGAGATCAATACAAACATTGTGTTTAAAAACTTTTCCTTGATTTCCAAATTTGTTAATCTGGGTAGATCTTCATTTGAAGATTGTGTTATATAGCCCCCTGTCTGGCTGTCAGAAGTTAGCAGTTACTTCTTTATTGTGACTTTGCCATACTTAAATTGGCCTACATTGAGTACCTGTTTCAGGGACTGGCATATGTAGTAAAAGAAAAAAAATTCCATTTCTAGCTTAAACTCACAAGTGTTCAAGTATTGTGTAAAGAGGGCAGTCTCTTCTCAGTTCCAGCCTAAATTCTAAGTGATAATCTTTTCTGATTTACTTATTATATGTGTGTATGATGTATGTGTTTGTATGCATACATATATGTATTGCAGCCATGAAATTAAAAGACGCTTACTCCTTGGAAGGAAAGTTATGACCAACCTAGACAGCATATTAAAAAGCAGAGACATTACTTTGCCAACAAAGGTCCGTCTAGTCAAGGCTATGGTTTTTCCAGTGGTCATGTATGGATGTGAGAGTTGGACTGTGAAGAAAGCTGAGCACCGAAGAATTGATGCTTTTGAACTGTGGTTTTGGAGAAGACTCTTGAGAGTCCCTTGGACTGCAAGGAGATCCAACCAGTCCATTCTGAAGGAGATCAGCCCTGGGATTTCTTTGGAAGGAATGATGCTAAAGCTGAAACTCCAGTACTTTGGCCACCTCATGCAAAGAGTTGACTCATTAGAAAAGACCCTGATGCTGGGAGGGATTGGGGGCAGAAGGAGAAGGGGACGACAGAGGATGAGATGGCTGGATGGCATCACTGACACGATGGACATGAGTCTGAGTAAACTCCGGGAGATGGTGATGGACAGGGAGGCCTGGTGTGCTGCAGGCCATGGGGTTGCAGAGTCGGACACGACTGAGCGACTGAACTGAACTGAATACACCTGTGTACATACACAGGCTTCCTTAGTGGTTCAAATGGTAAAGAACCTGCTTGCAATGCAGGAAATGCTGGTTCGATCTCTGATTGGGTAAGATCCCCAGGGAAGGGAACTGCTACTCCCTCCACTATTCTTGCCTGGAGAATTCCATGGCCTAATGTAGCCTGATGGGCTAGAGTCCATGGAGTCTCAAAGAGTCGCACATGACTGAGCTACTAACACAACAGCAACATGCGTATACACACAGGCACACACCCGTTTCAAAAGATACTAATAAAAATCGATTAAAAAGTGATAGCCATTTCCAAAAATAAGAATTCCTGTGAATCAAAAGAGAGTGTCCACTGTGATTCTTGGGGCCGAAGCTGCAAATCTGCTGGGCCCAAGACAGCAGCTGAAAGCACTGAGGTATTTTATTGCTCTGTTGGAAGTAGAGACCAGATATACGATATTCCCAATAGCCCTTCAGGACAGGAGCCACCAAGAACCATCATTGAACCTACTTTTGGATGAAGACGCCAAAAGCACCTGAGAAAGAAAATGAAAAGTCTTTACACAGAGATAATTGAGCCCAGAAGCTGAGAGAAGGAGCAGCAAAACTTAAGAAACCTCACCTAGCTTAAATCTCTAAATCACAATTTGAAAACATGGTAAATTAATAATAAAGTTACTTAAAAAAAAATTCAGTTACCTATTGCAGGAAAAATAAACGTAGAACAACCTAAAAATTGAAAATGTGTCTAGGAATCTTTAATTAATGAAAGATTTTCTATATATACACATGTATACATATATGTATTATGTATCTATGTACACATACCAACTTTCAAGGAATTATAAAACAACACAAGTAGGAATATGAACTTTCTCTGCTGCAGTTTTCTAGCATTCATTCTTCAGCTCTTAAGATGTTAAGACACTGTTTAAAGGCATCAGGAGCAGAGTCTTCTAGACTTGGCTGATTCCTGGATAGGCAGTTGTTTGTTTCTCCAGCTCCCTGGGTGTCCAGAGGCAGTTATTGTGGTAGCAATTGTGGTGGCTTCTTGATTCTAACATATGTCAAGGGGAAATTATGCTTAAGAGATGGCCAGTTGAGTATTTTGGAAATCACTCCAGACCTAGAATACATGTCTACAACTTTTCCAACAATTTTTACAAGCCCTTAATTTCCTGAGTTAAATCACTTCTAATTTACAGTACTTAAGAGATCCTGAAGGATGGGAATAAGGTTTGGAGGTTTGACAGGATTTGGCTTGAAGCTGGTTTTCCATAACCATTAGAAATAGGGAGGTCTGTAGTATTTTGGGGTAAAAAATGACTCCAGTGTTATCTGGAATAGTAAGGGGTGTCAAGGATAGCCTTTGGCAGAATAAGCATTTGCTGTTACAGGCCATTGAAGGGAGAACTGAGTATACAGGCTGGCTCTCTCAATACAATAAAGAGAATAAAGAAAGAATAACACTTTCATGTCCTGGCAAGGTCAGAGACCAAGGGGTTTCTATGAGGCCCTAAAAGTATCTCTGACTCCTTCTAGTTTGAAAGCCTACTCAGCTGGAAATTAGACCCATAGCTAGTTGTTGTTGTTCGGTTGCTCAGTCGTGTCTGATCCTTTGCAATCCCATGGACTGCAGCATAGCAGGAGTCCACTGTTGGTCAAATTTCAATGCAAGTTCAATTCACAGCTTTGCCAGATTCCTTATATAATTGTCGGTACATTTATTGGGAGAGCATGGACCCCCAAGAGTTAGAATACGGACTTTTAAACAAGTTTAGAAATGTCTAAACCCAAACACCAAAACTCTAATGAATCTCCTTGAATAGCAGAAGCAATCTCTTCAGTGATTGAGAGGCTTATCTTGCCTCATGGTTATAAGGTTACCTGACAAAATAACCTTTTAAAGGAAGCCTGATTTTTTTTTCATACCCTTAAGCTTAGTTCTTATTACTTTTAAGATATATAACTCAAATCATATTAGTCACACATATGTATATTTTATTAATTATATATAATTATATATATATATATTTCTGTATATATTTATATTCATTTCTGATCACAATCACTGTAAACCAGTTTACTTACAGTGATTGTGATCAGAAATGTACTGGAGTGGGTAGCCTTTCTCTTCTCCAGGGGATCTTCCCAACCCAGGGATCGAACCCAGGTCTCCCACATTACAGGCGGATTCTTTACCAGCTGAGCCAGAAGGGAAGCCCAAGAATACTGGAGTGGGTGGCCTATCCCTTCTCTAGGGGATCTTCCTGACCCAGGAATTGAACCGGAGTCTGCTGCACTGCACATGCATTCTTTACCAACTGAGATAAGAGGGAAGCCCATTAATTATACATATACATATAGTATGTACATGCTTAACCAATTTACTTATAGTGACTTTGATCATAAAAGTTTGGAGATTATTGTTCTAGTTAACAGTTTTCAAAGAAGCCCATTAAAGACCATATCTTCTTTAGGAAGGCCAGAAATACAGAACGATGTTAGCATTAGCTAGAAAAATCAGAGTGGATAGACATATGACAGATGGATTCTAAACCTCTCATTTTGTTCATGGATTGTTCTTTTGATTTCGTTTAGTCCTCTGTATTCTCTTGTATCTCACTGAGCTTCCTTAAAAGTTGATATTTTGGTTTCTTTGTCAGCCCCTTTGCAGATCTCCATTTCTTTGGAGATAAGTTATCGACACTTTCTTAGTTTCTTTTGGTAGTGTCAAGTTTCCCTGATTCTTTATGATTATGACAGCCCTGCATTGGTGAATGTGTGTTTGAAGGGGAAAATACCTCTTATGGTCTTTATAGGCTGGTTTTGGCTGGTAAAGACATTCTTCTATCAGGTCCCTCGGTTGATGGAATTATCTCTGGGATCCCACTCAAGTAGGGTTGGAACCTGGTTACATGGTTGCTGCTATGCCCAAGTGGTTTTGCTGTTGCTGGGTCAGTTACCAGAGGCTTGGGTGGGCATAGACCCTGTCTAGTCTCTGGACAGACAGAACTGCCTCCAATATCTTGGTCAGTAGGGCTAATACTAGGGCAAATGTCCCAATTGGATCCCAGATAAACATCCTTTTACCAGGTGCATGGACAGATATGACTTCTGCCAGTTCTCTGAGAGAACTCCCACCACATCCCTGGACAGGTTGCTGGGAAGTCAAGGCTGGCTTGGGAATGTGTTTGAGTGGGGCTGGACTGAAGACATAGGGCGTCTTCAGGGCCTCCAGGTGTGACAGGTCTGCAGGGCTGCCTTTAGGGCACATAGACCGTCTTCCTTGGTTCTCTGGATGGACAAGTCTGCTCTTGCTCTGTGGGTGAGAAAGGGAAATGGTTCGTAGGCTCCTTGGAAGGTCCTTGCTCAGAATCGAGGTTGGTATACCTGTTACCGAAGCATGGATGGGTGGATCTCCTCAGATCTCTTGGTGGGTAGTACTACTGTAAGGACCAAGATGAGATGGAGCTGTAGCTGAATGCTTTAGGGACTGGGGCTTGTAGCCAGGACCATACGTGGTGCCATACAGTCCTGCCATCTGGGCATAGACCTACCTTCTCAAAATGTTCTTACACTACCTTGGGCTCCACCAGGGTTTTACAGACTCCTATCTGGATCTCAGGAGAAGGCAATGGCACCCCACTCCAGTACTCTCGCCTGTAAAATCCCATGGACGCAGGAGCCTGGTAGGCTGTAGTCCATGGGGTCGCTAAGAGTCGGACTGAGCGACTTCCCTTTCACTTTTCACTTTCATGCATTGGAGAAGGAAATGGCAACCCACTCCAGTGTTCTTGCCTGGAGAATCCCAGGGATGGGGGAGCCTGTTGGGCTGCCATCTATGGGGTCGCACAGAGTCAGACACAACTGAAGGGACTTCAAAACTCCTACAAAGTTATTGTTTTCATTCATGCATGACTGCTAAATAATGGTCGCTGTTGGATGAGTGAGGAAACTCCTATTTAGCTATTTTGCTGCTGATGTCATTTCACACATTGTGATAAGTTGTTTTTATTTTTGTTCCAAATATCTTTAAATTTTTCAACATTTTTTTTTTTTTTAACCTACATGTGGTGTTTAATCTTTCACTGGGGATTTTTTTTCAGCTATATTTCTGTGACTGATTTCTAGTTTACTTCTGTTGTTGTTAGAAAGCAGACGAGATATGATTTCTATTCTTTTAAATTTGAGAGGATGTGTTTTACAGCAGAGAATATGGTCTTCTTTGGTGAATGTTTCATGTAAGCTTGAGAACAATGTATATTCTGCAGTCATTGGATGAAGTAGTCTATAGATGTCAGTGATATCTAGTTGATTGATGATGCTATTCAGTTCAGCTATATACTTATTTTTTTTGCCTGTTGGATCTGTGCATTCCTCATCGAGGGCTGTTCAGGTTTCCAGCTATAATAGTGTGGATTCATCTCTTTCTCTTTGCAGTTCTGTCAAGTCTTGTCTCATGTAGCTCGATGCTCTATTGTTAGGTGTATACACGTAATGGTTGTCATGTCTTCTGGAAGCATTGACCTCTTTATCCTCATGTAATGGCTACCTTTATCTCTGATAACTTATTTTGCTCTGTGGTCTGCTCTGTCTTTAATATGGATACCCCACCCTTTTTTTTTGACTAGTGTTAGCATGGTGTATGTTTTCTATTCCTTTAATTTTAATCTATGTGCGCGTTTATATGTATGTGTTGTAAATTAGATTTCTTGTAGATTACATATATTTGATTCATGTATTTTAATCTATTAGAATCTGTTTTGTAGTTGGTGTATCAATGGTCATTGATATTTAAAGTGATTTTTTGTATAATTGAAAATATATACCATGTGATTTACTGTTTCTGCTTATGGTCTATGTTGTTTCTGTTTTTCTCTTAATACTTTAAATATTTCATTTTATTCTCTTCTTGCATGCATGGTTTCTGAGAATATGTGGAATGCAGGCTTTTCTTTGCTTCTCAATAAATAAGGTGCCAGTATTTATCCACTCCACCCCTCAACCGAATTCTTTAAGATTTTTTTATCTTTGATTTTTCGTAAGTTTGAAAATGATATGACTACATATACTTTTTTGCATTTGTTCTGCTTGGTTTTCGCTGAGATTCCTGCATCTATGGTTTTGTGTGTGACATTGATTTGAGAAAACTCTCTTTGTTTTAAATATGTCTTCTGTTTCTTCCTTCATTCTCTACCTGAAAAATATCCCTAAATCCTTCTGGGTTAGTCATTCCAACTGGAATCCTAAGGATTCTCAACTACACTCAGGAGAGTATCTTCTGCTACCTGGTTACACACAACGCACAACTTCCAGTTTTATTCCTCCTCAATTTGTCTGAATAAATCTCAGATTTGTAAGATCATATGACAGACTTTTGAATTGCCTGTATTCCATACATACTTTGGAGAAGGAAATGGCAACCCACTCCCGTGTTCTTGCCTGGAGAATCCCAGGGATGGGAGAGCCTGGTGGGCTGCTGTCTATGGGGTCGCACAGAGTCGGACACGACTGACGTGACTTAGCAGCATATATACTTACGTTGATCAACCCATATCAAGTCCAATATGTAAGAAGAGAATGTTAAAGTTGAAATAAATAAGATTTAAATGTAGTTGGAAACAACTGATATTTAACTCATTCGTTTTCACTGCAGGCAAATCATTATTGCCTCATTATTTTATGTACAGGAAAATATGAAAGTGAAGTGGCTCAGCTATGCCTGACTCTGCTAGGCTCCTCTGTCCATGGGATTCTCTAGGCGAGAATACTGAAGTGGGTATCTGTTCCCTTCTCCAGAGGATCTTCCCAACCCAGGGATTAAATGTAGGTCTCCCACATTGCAGGCAGACTCTTGTCACCATTTAAGCCACCATAGTGGCTCATTTGTAAAAATCACCTCAGTGAATAAAAGCAAATTTTACTTCTCTTCAGTAAGTTGTCAGTACTAATTTTGCCATTCAGCTATCCTGAATCCTGACTGCTGAAGGTTTTTGGCTTTATATCTGTGTATGCTTTCAAAGATATTTACTTAGAATACTATTTGGGGGTATATAAAGTAATATTAACATTTAACTTTCTGTGGTATTTTCCTCTGAAAAAGGAAACTTTGTTCCACTATCATTAATATTTTGTGCATTGATTACCATTTCAACAAACATTTCTCCTACACAGTGATAAATTGTCAAGAAATTCTCAGCAATTGTGACTTATATCTGAATCAATCAAATTAATGAAATTGAGTACTACAGAAGTTGAAGTTACTGAATTCTCTCCTTTTTTCATCTGCAGCTGAAAGTTATGGCAAAATAACTGCCTGTATTTCCAAATCTCATGCAATTTTAACTTGTTTGGAGGTTAGAGTTATAGTGCTGCTTCACCAAATACAACCTACTTGTCTTTGTTGTTCAGTGTCTTACATTTAAATATGACTCTTGGCATCAGTAATAAGATTTTTGAGACACCTTGTTAATGTCCCTGTGGAAGAAATATAGAGCACAGGAGCTTACCTATCATCATAAGGATAGACTATTTTTGCCTTTTCTCTCAAATTTCAACTTTAATAGGAACAGAGGACAAAATCTTTAGTCTTAAACTTGTAAACTTTATTACACTTATTTTTCATGAAATGAAAGTACGGTTGAGTATAGAGCTTTCCTTCAAGTTAAAATATTTTGTAAAAATTGAATTTACGTAATGTTAGTTTTATACATAAGTAATGTGAAAACCATCTTTTTTTTTTTTTGCTTTTATTGTCACTATATGAAATAGTCTGCTGATAAATATTTGGGTCACTTAATTAGACATTACAATCTTGAACATTTCTTACTTCTTTAGTTGTATATCCATATCATTCAAAATTTTGTTTAAAAGTAATATGACTTTATTACATTTCATCTTTTTCCAAAGTGTGCTTTTATGTTTAGATTTCTCTAACTAATGAAAAAGTAAATCAAATAATCTACTGATTAAAAAGTGAGCATTTGCAAAGATCATACCAAGTTTTCGCATTTCACCTAATTTTGGACATGTGTTTTCCCCTTTCTGTGGAAAAAATAATTTCAGGCTTAATTTGTCTGAACTTATGAGTGATTATAATAAAAGTGGTACAAAAGTATCTTCTGTAGAGGAACCTGGCTGCTACCCAGAAGGAAAAAAGTTCTCATGGGGTGAAAGTCAAATTGAAGTCGCTCAGTCGTGTCTGACTCTTCACGACCCCATGGACTGTAGCCTACCAGACTCCTCCGTCCATGGGATTTCCTAGGCAAGAGTACTGGAGTGGGTTGCCATTGCCTTCTCTGTCTCATGGGGTAAGGTCAGTTAAAAGGATAGGAAATTATCTCCGTAGGGAAAAGAACATATACAGTAACAACCTTTCCCATCTCAGTCTTCTTTTCTGTATTATCCTTAATTTGTGGTGCCACTCAGTGTAGAAACGGTATATTCTACAAAGCTTGTGGAAATGCTACTTCTTGATCCATCTTTTTTTTACAACTAAAATTGATGAGATCTCACGTAAGATTTATCCCAAAATTGACTGTGTAACATAATTTCCCCCCAAAACACTGAGAGAATACTTTATGAATTTAATTTTTCTGTACAGTCTTTCACATTTTCCTTTTGGTACTAAAGACAATGTGTTCAAATGAGAGATCACTAACTGGAAACACTTTTAAATTTAATGACTGTGGCTTCTTCTTTGAAAGAAGGTTTTAAATCCAGATAATACTATGTAGCTTTCAGAAAATTTACCTATACTCGGTATTTTGTAATAACCTATAAGGTAAGACAATTTGAAAAAAAAAAAGGACACATATGATATATAACTAAATCTCTTTGTACTCCTGAAACTAACAACATTGTAAATCAACTATGCTTCAATAAAAGAGAAAGGAAATTTAGTACCCCTACACCAATGTTCCTAATACATCACAATAAAGCTTTCCAATGTTGTTTAACCTGGATAAGACTTAAAGTTTTCTAAGACAGATTAAATATTTGTTAGTTGGTTTCTTTGGAACCTTTTACAACTTCTATTTACCTAATTTGTATATTGAACAACAATTTGCATACTCAACAACTTGTTCCAATTACTGTGTCTGTGTAAGAAATGATCTCATCTAATGTATTATGATCATGATTTGTGTAAGTCAGGAAATAAGACAGGGCATAAAGGGTATATACCCTGTTTTTGCTTTAAAATGTCTAGAGTCTCAGCTGGAGGACTCCTAGACTGAGTGATAAATTCATCTGAAGGTCTATTTATTTGCCCATCTGGTGGTTTATATTGTCTGTCAGTTGAGGCCTCTGTTAGGATAGGTATAAGATGACTGTTTCGTATTAAGGCATTCTATCCATTATTCTTATCCATAAGCCAAGTAGAAGTCAAATGAAAATGGTAGATCGGAAAGGGACATTCTTGTTAGGAAATACAGCAATGTATCACATGGCAACTCTAGATCAAATCTGGAGAAGCAAGCATTATTTAACTGGGAACAGAGCTGCTGCAAGTAAAATTGTGGTTTCATCATTAAAGCATATTAGAATGTGTATTATATGGGCAACTATCCATATCTGTCACTCTTGGTATTCTCTAAGCCTGTGTTAAAATTCTCTTAAGCTTTGAGCTGGGTTTTACTATACAATTTTATCTGCTACAAAGCTTCTAATTCAATTCCTGCTTTCTAGGGCTAGAGATAATTATATTCTAGTCTGAACCATATTTGAAATGAGTTGTTTATCATTCTGTCTGCATTCATCACATTTTTCTGATAAATTTAAATTCAGAGTTACAGTTATGGATTCCCAATCACCAAGCTGGAGATAAAAATGGGGAAAATTTTCTATCCATGTTTCCTTAGTTGCGTCTTGTAATCCAGGAAGCTTTATTGATTGGTTAGTTATATGCTACCTGTAGAACTAGTCACATTTTGAAAGTGGAAAGTTTTCATATGTACCCAGTATAATTCATTTCTTAAACTTATATTAAAAGAAATGTAACTTTCTCTTACAAATATATATTAAATTAGCAGTTAACACTAACTCAAAACACTAAGAATCAGTAATAGAATGGGAAGGTGATCTGATGGGCAGCTAGTTCTCTTTTACCAATTCATTCACAGTAGAACATTCATTTTATGTTTTGGTTTTAAATCTCATTGAGTTTTGCTTAATTCCCTATTTAAAGCGGTTTTAAAACTCACTGAGTTTTGCTCTTGATTTCCTTAGAAAAAATATCCAGAGACCCAGAGGTGGTGTTTTAGTTTTAAAATTCCCTTTTTCTAGTGCTAAATGCAGAAAGTATTACAATCAATAGACTGAAACCCAGTTTATTTAGTCACTCTTACCCTTACTGAGATTTTAATACTAAAGCAATCTGTTACCAGTAAACTATGCAGTGCCAATTGTCTTCTGTTTTAAATTCATTTCTTTCTCTTGTGTTAATGGTAAACAGGATAGCTGAGCAAAGGTGTGGTCTGCAGCCAAACCAAAGTTACTTGGCAGAGATCATATCTGTGAAGTTAGTGTTTTATTACTTAAAACATAACAAAAGCTTAGGAAGTGACCAGAATTTACCAGGTGCTGAGCTAGATCTTTCAGAGAGAGACAAATTAGTTCTTGTTTCAAACTTATGGAAAACATAGAGAGCACAGATAATTATGGTGCCCATAATAAGTACTACTTGGATAAGCAAAGTTTGTTACGGAAAACTGTGACTTTCGCCATTTGAACATACTAGAAGAAATTGAAATTTGAATATTACAAGATAAACAGCAAGAGCCAAATCTTTGTTTGTAAAGTAAATTATGTTATATTAAATATATTTTATTCTTCTGTAAAAGGATTTTTGCCTATCAAAGCTAGTAAAGGTGAATGAATCTTGGTAGAATTGTGTGCAGAAAATAAAATCACTATAAGAGTTTAATCTAAATAGATGGTTAGATAGAACAGAGTGAAAGCTAGACTAACAGATGGGGAAATGTACAATTTATGTGATTTGGGAATAAAGATATAACGTCTGTATTTGACCAAAGAGCATGAGAAAACAAGTTAAAAAGCCTCTCATCCTATGATTCCATAACCTTTATAACGTTAATGCTGAAACTACTCTTAATACTGGGATTCATTACTTCAAATCAGAAAATTCAGTTTTCAAATAATCTCCCTGCTTAAATTTCCAAATCATATCACAAAATGCCTTCCTTCCCCACTCTTTTTAAATTTGGGACTCAAGTATTTTGCTTTTAATTGGAAATGAATTGTGCAATTTAAATTGTTTAATATTAAAAATCCTTATCACATCCAATTGAGGACCCAAAAGAAATCTAGAAGAATGCTGCTGTTCAGTCATTGTCCTGTCCAGCTCTTTGCCACCCCATGAACTGCAGCATGCCAGACTTCCTTGTCCTTCTCTATCTTTCAGAGTTTGCACCATCTCATGTCCACTGCGTCAGTGATGCCATCCAATCATCTTGTCCTCTGTCACCCTTGTCTCCTCCTGTCCTCAATCCTCCCAGCATTAGGATCTTTTCCAGGGAGTCAGCACTTCGTATCAAGTAACCAAAGTGTTGAAGTTTCAGCATCAGTACTACCAAAAATGAATATTAAGGGTTGATTTCCTTTAAGATTGACTGGTTTGAGCTCCTTGCAGTTCAAGGGACGCTCAAGAGTCTTCTCCAACACCACAGTTCAAAAGCATCAATTCTTTGGCACTCAGACTTCTTTATAGTCCAACTCTCACATCCATACATGATTACTGGGAAAACCATAGCTTTGACTATATGGACCTTTGTTGGCAAAATGATGTCTCTGCTTTTTAATTTGATGTCTAGGTTTTTCATAGCTTTCATTCCAAAGAGCAAGTGTCTTTTAATTTCATGGTTGCAGTCACCATCCGCAGTGATTTTGGAGCCCAAGAAAATAAAATGACTCTCTTTCTACTTCACCCCCTTCTATTTGCCATAAAATGATGGGACTTGATGCCATGATCTTTGTTTTTGAATGTTGAGTTTTAAGCCAGTTTCTTCACTCTCCTCTTTCACCTTCATCAAAAGCCTCTTCACTTTCTGCTGTTAGATATCTGCATTTCTGACATTGTTGGTTTTTCACCCAGAAATCTTGATTCCAGCTTGTGAGTCATCCCACCTGGCATTTTGCATGATTTATACTCTGCATATAAGTTAAATAAACAGGGTGACAAAATACAGCCTTGACATACTCCTTTCCTAATTTTGAACCTGTTAGTTGTTACATAAGTTAGTTGCTCAGTTGTGTACGACTCTTTGCAACCCCATGGACTGCGTAGCCCACCAGGCTGCTCCTCTGTTCATGGAATTCTCCAGGCAAGAGTACTATAGTGGGTTGCCATTTCCTTCTCCAGGGGATCTTCCAGACCCAGGGATTGAACCAATGTAACCTATATCACAGGTAGATTCTTAACTGTTTGAGCCACCAAGGAAGCCTGGTTTTCCACCAAAAGGGTCTAACAGTTACAATTGTTCCAGGTAAAGGTCTGACCATCACTTCTTGTCCTGCATAGAAGAATGTGTTAAAGCCCAATTATTACTTATTCAAATCATATGTTCCAACCCACGGAAGACTCAGAAGGCTCATAGAATTAGGGTCCAGAGCATTTTCCTCACTTTCATTCAACTCAACCAAATTTCTTCACTGATTAGTTCCTATTTTCCTTTTTAAATCTAAAATCCCTTAGACTTGTCACTACATTTCTCCTTTTAGTCCTGTTCTCCTATATCCTCTCAGTCTCTGTAGCTTCTTTGCTTACCCTACCAAAGTGCTCAGTTTTTCTCTGAATTTCTAAGATATATTATCTGAATCAAGGTAACTCTAGATAGTTATTTAACTAATTACCTCTACTCTGCAGAGATTCAGGTTTTGGGGTGGTAAGTAGAGTTTATAAAATGCCAGATCTCACAGGTAGACCGTATTTTGGACAGTCAAGTACTTCATACAACCAAGAGGAGTAATGGGGTTTCCTTCTCTCGCCTTGCTTGATCTTCTTTGTTATAACCAAATGACCCCTCTATCATATCATTCAATTGCTGTTGGGATTTTTCTTAGCTAAATAGGTCTCAGGAGGAATACTCATCAAGCCACAAAACTAGTAATTTTATTTACCTGCTTTTCCCGCTAATCTTGACTTGGATGTTGAAAACTTTTCAACTAATTTGTTGTTAGTAAAAAATTTTTTTTAAATAGACTGTTAGCATTAGGTAAAACTTCCCCACACAAATATTTAACTATATTTCTAACTCTGTCTTCCATCATATGAAAATTTTATACACTTAACATTAATTTGAGTCATATTCAGAGAGTCCTGACATAGATGTTTTCCTAACACTCTTTGTCTTACTCTGTTCATTTGAAGATGAACTTTTTGGTTGATTTGAAGGCTTATACACATTTATTTTTTTTTTTTTTTGCCCTCTGTGGGGAGCTCTCTTGTTCATTTTTATGCATGGTAGTTGGCTCTTCATTCTCAGATCTTGTTTTTTTTTTTTTTTTTTTTTTATTTTCAGTC
>NW_011495082.1:6254522-6260436 GCF_000754665.1 Bison bison bison
TCTTGTTTTTTTTTTTTTCTATTTTCAGTCTTAGAAACATCTTCAAATGGGAAAACAAGTCCATGTCCTTTTTGGATGTGGGTAACTTTCTCAGACTGTTTCTGCCCTTAGAAGTTTGGGAAACCAATCTTTTAGAGAAGTTTAGATCAATCTGTGGTTTGTTTTGCAATCTATCTCCCTTAAAAACTTATTAAGCTTCCTGTTAATAAATATTAGCCCTTAAAAAGATATTTCCTCAGCTATTTTATCAGTTAAAAAGAATTACTATTTACTACATTCTTAATATGATCTTTGCACTGAGTCTCCTTAATTTTTGAAAAATCTTAAGGTATGGAAGCAACATTTTTAGTTTCCTTTTTATAGCAAAACTGAGTTTAAATTATCTTTACCATTTAAATTATTTAATTTTATTTCCTGGTGTTTGTTATCTCCAAGCACTTGGTTTGTCACATATTACAAATTTCAAAATTTCCTTAATGTCTCCATTTTGTTTCATTTTATTGTGCAAATTAGCCAAATCTTATGTGAGGTTACTAATTTTGAATCAGTCAGTTCAGTTGCTCAGTTGTATCTGACTCTTTGTGACCCCGTGGACTGCAGCACACCAGGCCTCCCTGTCCATCACCAACACCCGGAGTACACACAAACTCATGTCCATTGAGTCGGTGATGTCATCCAACCATCTCATCCTCTGTCGTCCCCTTCTCCTCCTGCCCACAATCTTTCCCGACATCAGGGTCTTTTCAAATAAATCAGCTCTTTGCATCAGGTGACTAACGTATTGGAGTTTCAGCTTTAACATCAGTCCTTCCAAAGAATATTCAGGACTTATTTCATTTAGGAGTGACTGGTTGGATTTCCTTGCAGTCCAAGGGACTCTCAAGAATATTCTCCAACACCATAGTTCAAAAGCATCAATTCTTCGTTGCTCAGCTTTCTATATAGTCCAACTCTCACATCCATACACATGACTACTGGCAAAAGCATAGCCATGACTAGATAGACCTTTGTTGGCAAAGTAATGTCTCTGCTTTTCAATATTCTCTCTAGGTTGGTCGTAAATTTTATTCCAAGGAGTAAGCATCTTTTAATTTCATGGCTGCAGTCACCATCTGCAGTGATTTTGGAGCCCCCAAAAATAAAGTCTTCCAATGTTTCCCCATCTATTTGCCATGAAGTGATGGGACCAGATGCCATGATCTTAGTTTTCTGAATGTTGAGTTTTATGTCAACTTTTTCACTCTTTCACCTCCATCAAGAGGCTCTTTAGTTCTTCTTCACTTTCTGCCATAAGGGTGGTATCATTTGTATATCTGAGGTTATTGATATTTCTCCTGGCAATCTTGATTCCAGCTTGTGATTCATCCAGCCCAGCATTTCTCATGATGTACTCTGCATATAAGTTAAATAAGCAGGGTGACAATATACAGGCTTGACCTACTCCTTTCCCGATTTGGAACCAGTCTGTTGTTCCATGTCCAGTTCTAACTGTTGCTTCCTGACCTGCATACAGATTTCTCAGGAGGCAGGTCAGGTGTTCTGGTATTCCCATCTCCTTCAGAATTTTCCAGTTTATTGTGATATACACAGTCAAAGGCTTTGGCATAGTCAATAAAGCAGAAATAGATGTTTTTCTGGAACTCCCTTGTTTTTCAATGATCCAGCGGATGTTGGCAATGTAATCTCTGGTTCCTCTGCCTTTTTACTAAATCCAGCTTGAACATCAGGAAGTTCATGGTTCATGTATTGTTGAAGCCTGGCTTGGAGAATTTTGAGCATTACTTTACTAGTGTATGAGATGAGTGCAATTGTGTGGTAGTTCGAGCTTTCTTCGGTATTGCCTTTCTTAGGGATTGGAATGAAAACTGACCTTTTCCGGTCCTGTGGCCACTGCTGAGTTTTCCAAATTAGCTGGTATATTAACTGCCCACTTTCACAGCATCATCTTTTAGGATTTGAAATAACTCAACTGGAATTCCATCATCTCCACTAGCTTTGTTCATAATGGTGCTTCCTAAGGCCCACTTGACTTCACATTCCAGGATGTCTGGCTCTAGGTGTGTGATCACACCATCGTCATTGTCTGGGCCATGAAGGTCTTTTTTGTACAGTTCTTCTGTGTGTTTTTGCCACCTTTTCTGAATAACTTTTGCTTCTGTTAGGTCCATACCATTTCTGTCCTTTATCGAGCCCATCTTTGCATGAAATGTTCCCTTGGTATGTCTCATTTTTCTTGAAGAGATTTCTAGTCTTTCCCATTCTATTGTTTTCCTCTATATCCTTTCACTGATCACTGAGGAAGGCTTTCTTATCTCTCCTTGCTATTCTTTGGAACTCTATATTCAAATGGGTATGTCTTTCCTTTTCTCCTTTGCTTTTCACTTCTCTTCTTTTCACAGCTATTTTTAAGCCCTCCTCAGCCATTTTGTGTTTTTGCATTTCTTTTTCTTGGGGATGGTCTTGATCCCTGTCTCCTGTACAATGTCATGAACCTCCCTCCATAGTTTATCAGGCACTCTGTATATCAGATCTAGTCCCTTAAATCTATTTCTCACTTCTGCTGTATAATCATTAGGGATTTGATTTAAGCCATACTTGAATGGTCTAGTGGTTTTTCCTATTTTCTTTAAGTCTGAATTTGGCAATAAGGAGTTCATGATCTGAGCCACAGTCACCTCCTGGTCTTGTTTTTGCTGACTGTATAGAGCTTATCAATCTTTGGCTGCAAAGAAGATAATCATTCTGATTTCAGTGTTGACCATCTGGTGATGTATAGAGTCTTCTCTTGTGCTGTTGGAAGCGGGTGTTTGCTATGACCAGTGTGTTCTCTTGGTGAAACTCTATTAGCCTTTGTCCTGCTTCATTCTGTACTCCAAGGCCAAATTTTCCTGCTATTCCAGGTGTTTGACTTCCTAGTTTTGCATTCCAGTCCCCTATAATGAAAAGGAGATCTTTTCGGGGTGTTAGTTCTAGAAGGTCTTGGAGATATTCATAGAACCTTTCAACTTCAGCTTCTTCAGTATTACTGGTAGGGGCATAGACTTGGATTACTGTGATATTGAATGGTTTGCCTTGGAAACGAACAGAGATCATACTGTCGGTTTTGCATCCAAGTATTGCATTTCCGACTCTTTTGTTGACTATGATGACTATCACATTTCTTCTAAGAAATTCTTGCCCACGGTAGGTGATATAATGGTCATCTGAGTTAAATCTACCGATTTTAATTTGCTGATTCCTAAAATGTCGACGTTCACTCTTGCATCTCCTGTTCAACCACTACCAATTTGCCTTGATTCATGGACCTAACATTCCAGGTTCCTGTTCAATATTGCTCTTTACAGCATTGGACCTTTCTTCCATCACCAGTCACATCCACAGCTGGCTTCCAGAACTTAAACAGGACTGGGACATAGACTCTCGGAGGGCACAACAAAACCATGGGCACCAGGACCCAGAAGAAAGGACCAGTGACCCCACAGGAGACTGCCCTGGACTTGCCTGTGGGTGTCCGGGATCTCTGGCAGAGGTGCAGGTCCGTGGTGGCCTGCTGCAGGGTTGGAGGCACTGAGTGTAGCTGTATGTGCATGGGATCTTTAGAGGGAGGTCACCATTATCTTCATTACCTCCACCATAGTTTGGCCCCAGGTAAATAGCAAGGAGGGAACCCAGCTCCACCCATCAGCAGAAAATTGGATTACCAATTTAATAAGCATGGCCTAGTCAATCAGAATAAGACACAGTTTTCCCCTCAGTCAGTCTCTCCCACCAGGAAGTTTTATAAGCCAGTTATCAATTTCCATCAGAGGGCAGACAAACTGAAAAATACAATCATAGAAAATCGAATCACATGGACCACAGTCTTGTCTAACTCAGTGAAACTATGAGCCGTGCCATGTAGGGCCACCCAAGATGGATGGGTCATGGTGGAGAGGTCTGACAGAATGTGGTCCACTGGAGAAGGGAATGGCAAACCACTTCAGTATTCTTGCCTTGAGAACCCCATGATCAGTATGAAAAGGCAAAAAGATAGGAGGATACTGAAAGATGAACTCCCCAGGTCGGTAGGTGCCCAATATGCTACTGGAGATCAGTGGAGAAATAACTCCAGAAAGAATAAAGAGAAGGAGCCAAAGCAAAAATTTTAAATAATACCCTGTCAAAAGTAGATAACAGCAGTTATCTCAGATGAGTAACATTCAGTTTTCTAAAGTCATTTCTTAGGATTTCAAATTCATTAGGTTTATGATCTAGCTTCCCAATCATATTTTGTCCCTGGAAGCAGTAGAAAGATCACCATCTTTCCTGATGACAGTAATCAGTGTCTTCCTCAACCTATTGATGAAACAAGGCCACACGTTTTAGTTATTTGTTTCTGAAGCTTCCAACTTACAGAATTAATATCTGTATTAGGATAAGCTGAATGTGTTACAGTGAGAACTACCTTAAAATCTTACTAGCTTAAGAAGACAAGCATTTATTTCTTATTTCTGCAGAATCCACTGCAGACCTGGATATGTTTCCAGTGCAACAACAAAGTAATCTAGGATGACCAGAGTCCTGTCCATTTTATAGTTCTTCCATCTGAAATGCACAGCGGTCATTGTTGTCATGACAAGGAAAGAGATCACTAATTGCAGCAACAGAAAGCTTCTATCTGGAGATGAGGTACATGGCTCTCTCTCACAGCTGATCATTTGTCACCTGACTCTGGTTTTCTGTGAAGAAATGAGCAAGAATAATCCTCTTCTATACCCAAGAAAGAAGACTTAGATGTGAATGGGTTATACCACACTCCCATATCTTTCTTTTGCAGATTTCTTCCTCTTAACCTAAGAAAGGGAAATCAGTATCCTTCTTAGAAAGTAGAGATAGAGGTACTAGATGAGTATAATCTCCTCATATGAGTAAAACTAAGATCTAATACCATCAACTATTGACTGTAAATACAGAATGTTTCTTCATGTCAGATATTAGTTGCTGTCAATCAGCTACTAAGGTAGACATTAAAATCAACCAGAAAATGTGCACCTAGTGGCTTCAAACTCTAAAAGTAGAATTTCTTTGACTTTAAAAAATTTCATTCTGCTGACCTTCTTTTGTGCATGATTGAACATGATGTGAAATATCTTCTTTTTCCATAGCTTATACATTCAGTGTATCTCCCTCCTTCCTTCTCCCTCAGTCTCTTTTCCTCTCTCCCTCTGTCTCTCCTTCCTTCCCTCTTCATCCTTCCTTCCTTCTCTTTCAGTAGCTATATAAATGGAAGAATTTATTGAGAATTTGGGACAAAGTAGGTTTATATTGCAGCAATACAAACCTCAACTTAATATTCAGTTCAGTTCAGTCGCTCAGTCATGTCTGACTCTTTGCGACCCCATGAATTGCAGAACGCCAGGCCTCCCTGTTCATCACCAACTCCCAGAGTTCATTCAGACTCATGTCCATCGAGTCAGTGATGCCATCCAGCCATCTCATCCTCTGTCGTCCCCTTCTCCTCCTGTCCCCAATCCCTCCCAGCATCAGAGTCTTTTCCAATGAGTCGACTCTTCGCATGAGGTGGCCAAAGTACTGGAGTTTCAGCTTCAACATCAGTCCTTCCAATGAACACCCAGGACTGATCTCCTTTAGGATGGACTGGTTGGATCTCCTTGCAGTCCAAGGGACTCTCAAGAGTCTTCTCCAACACCACAGTTCAAAAGCATCAATTCTTCGGTGCTCAGCTTTCTTCACAGTCCAACTCTCACATCCATACATGACCACTGGAAAAACCATAGCCTTGACTAGACGGACCTTTGTTGGCAAAGTAATGCCTCTGCTTTTGAATATGCTATCTAGGTTGGTCATAACTTTCCTTCCAAGGAGTAAGCGTCTTTTAATTTCATGGCTGCAGTCACCATCTGTAGTGATTCTG
>NW_011495082.1:6260536-6261715 GCF_000754665.1 Bison bison bison
GATTTTGGAGCCCCCAAAAATAAAGTCTGACACTGTTTCCACTGTTTCCCCATCTATTTCCCATGACGTGATGGGACCAGATGCCATGATCAACATAATATTAGTCACCTCTGTTTTATAAAAAGCTCTCCTTTAACAGTTCTTGGATCAGCCCTTTCGGCTTTTTATCCTCTTACCATCTTTCTACCGCCTCCTTTCTCATTGCCCCCCTTCTCTACTAGGTGTAAGAATATTCTTATTTTCTGTCCCATTCAGTAGCCTCTGAAGTATCAAAATCCATATTTAGGGCCATATTCCCCATCCTCTGAGAGTGAGGATAGAGTTCCATAGCTTCATTTATACCAGGATAAAGATAGAATTCTTCTGGGGTTGAAATTCAGCACTCAGCAGCTTGATTTCTGCCTTCCAATTAGGACAAAGGAAGGTACCATATATGCCTTAGTTCCAGAAGCATGTGTTCTTTCAATTAAACCATCAGATAAAACCCTTATAGGAGGACAGATTGGATTTCATTAGCTTAAAATTTCAGTTATTAAAAAACATTTAGATGTATTTATTAGTATCTAGGATCTTATAACTACCCAAGAATTATAAATAAATTCTAATAAATTCATTTAATGGATTTTCAGAGCTTGTAAATTTTCGATTTATTCTTACAGAAATGTTCAAGTTAATACTTCAATCTCAAAGGCAAACATATTTCCTAATACCAAAGTAAGAAATATTTAGCAGGTAATTATCTCACAATTTTCACATGTAGTTATTTTGAAAAAGACAACCTTACTTTCAAGGTCATCACATGTTTGATCCAATAAGACATGTCATAAAATTTATTCAATTCAAAATTCTAAAGAAAGAATATAGTTCCTTCATGTGACTTAGTGGGAAAGCAAATTAGATTGCAAGTGTATGTATAAAAGAGAGCAACACTTAATAAGATACATCTTCAGGTTCATTTCTAATCAACCTTTATCACCTATTATTCACCCTATTAAAAATGGAGAAGTCAAGCTTGATAGGCATGTCAGATGAATCCCTCAAAGAGATACATGTCAACATTTAAATAGAAAATATGGAAATGCTAAATTACAAAAAGTTGGGGGAGGAGCCAAGATGACGGAGGAGTAGGACGGGGAGAACACTTTCTCCCCCACAAATTCATCAAAAGAGCATTTAAAC
>NW_011495082.1:6261815-6262286 GCF_000754665.1 Bison bison bison
AATGCACGATGCTGGATGCTTGGGGCTGGTGCACTGGGACGACCCAGAGGGATGGTATGGGGAGGGAGGAGGGTTCAGGATGGGGAACACATGAGAAATAAAGGAATAAAAAATTAAAAAAAAAATAAATTACAAAAAGTTCATTTTTATTCATCCCTTTTTTAAGCAATGAAAGATAATGAGCAAGTTCCTGAAACTTTGAATAGCAATCCAGGGATGAATTAGGACATTTCCCCTTGCTCAACAATCTGCCTTCTGGATTAGGATAAATTAATATGGACAGTTTTAATGATAAGATTATAAAATAATTTGAAAACTATGTAATAATTAATGAATAATTATATAACATTCAAACTTTTTTTTTTATCAACAAAATAGACTTTAAAAGAAAGACCACTGGGGAGAGGGGAGGAGAGGATGAGGTATATGGAAAGAGTAACATGGAAACTTACATTACCATATATAAAATAG
>NW_011495082.1:6262386-6302011 GCF_000754665.1 Bison bison bison
CAAAAAAACAAAAACAACAAAAAGATAAATTGTGGCTATCTGTAAATTTTTTCCCTTTTATTAAAAACATGACTTCTTTGTTTCATGTTTTAAGACCATAGAAAGTCACTTTTGTTTCTTTAAATAAAAATTAGAATTACACTTGCTATACATCCTTAGTTTTGAACGTTTGGTTTTGACAGCAAATTATTACATGATTATGGGCAGATGTAGACCATATTTCGGAGAAGGCAATGGCACCCCAATCCAGTACTCTTGCCTGGGAAATCCCATGGATGCAGGAGCCTGGCAGGCTACAGTCCATGGGGTCACTGAGTGGGACACGACTGAGCGACTTCACTTTCACTTTTGACTTTCATGCACTGGAGAAGGAAATGGCAACCCACTCCAGTGTTCTTGCCTGGAGAATCCCAGGGACGGGGAAGCCTGGTGGGCTGCCGTCTATGGGGTGGCACGGAATCGGACACGACTGAAGCGACTTAGCAGCAGCAGCAGACTACATTTAGGGATTTGAGAAGTATAATTTAGGAATAGAAAGCAGAAATGTATGCAAAAATTCTCCATTGAGGGATATTATTATTTGCTACTGTCTAAAGTGAGAACAAGAATGAAATTTATGCTACCTTGTGAAGTGTTAAAGTTAATAATGTTACTTCCTAATGCTCTTTTCTCTAAAAAGCCTCCTGATTCCTTATTGCCTGAAGATTCTAACCGGGTCATCAAAGTGACCTCCAAAAACTCCTACTGTCTAAAGAACTTGTGATGGATGTGAAATTAATTGGCACACACAGTACTTCAGTTATGTGATTAAATATGACCAAGAATTGGTATCATGGTCTATGTCATATTAGGAAATGTAACGTAGAAATGATCCTCACCTTAACCCAAATTGTTAATCTATAATTAATTTCAATTCATATTTCCTGGTAATTTTGTTAAAAGAAATAATTATATTCTTATAAGTTTTTTAATATTTTAATATACTTAAAACAGGTCATCATTTATCAAGAAACTTTAAAAAAGCATGTGGGGATTGAGAATAATAAACATAACCTTAAAAGTATTTCTGTATCTTTAATTCATAAATATAATAAATTTTAGATTCTTTTTAAATAAAAGAAGTTCAATGTATTTTTAAAAAAATAACAAGCTTCAACTTTTAAAATGTTTTATAGAAAAATTGAGATTATAAGGGTTGTGTAGAGCTTTTAAAGGATGATATGGTTGGATGGTATCACTGATTCAGTGGACATGAACTTGGGCAACTCCAGGAGATGATGAGGGGCAGGGAAGCCCCAGCATGCTGCAGTCCGTGGGGTCACAGAGTTGGACACAACTGGGCAACTGAACAACACAACAAAAGATTCTTTATAATCTTTTTATTCTTCAAATCTGTATGGATAACATTTCAGAAGTAAGGATGGGAATCTAGATGCATAGATGAAAAGAAAATTTCTCCTTTACCTCTCAAGATTCAAACACTGAAAAACTTTTTTTTTTTTTTTTAATGTAACAAAACCTTGTCAGTTATTACCTCACCAAGTGAATTGTAATAAGATACAGAATTTATGGTGAAAAGACAAATTTCCATCATGTTCCATCTAAGAAATCATAGTAACACTGGTTCTATTGCTTTGTTCTTTCTGCCAGTTAGGATTAGCCTTAGCTTCTGAGAATGAGTCTGGATTGGGCAGCATCTAACAAGTACCATTCCTGCTGCATTGACTGTATGAAGTTGTTGTTGTTGTTGTTGTTTAACAAAAAGTTGCTTCCTGGCCAAGCATAATGCAGATTGACCTAATAGAGAAGATTTCTGGGCTTATGCCATAAAGGCAAAATAGTGACATATCCACAAAGCTGTTCAACTTAAAATGAAGTTGCATTTTAAAAATGAATACAGAAATGTTTATTTTGTAAAAAGTCATTCCATAATTAGTTTTCAGGTAAGCAGAGCTTTAGAATAAAATAATTCCCATGTTTTTAATCTTAAAATGTCATAAAAGTTTATCTTCAAATTTTTTCATCTATTACTCTACATTCTGATAAATTGAAAACATTTAAATGAAAGTTTAAATGATACAGTGCTTAGCTTTTTAAACATTTCTGAATATGTGAGAAAGCTCTTCAATTTCCTTGTAATAGAGTAGGTACAAAATTAAGATTTTATAGGAAACATGGAAATATATTTTCAAATATGGAAAAGAATGCCTGAGAATCCCATAGCATATAAGGTATATTAGCTTATTTTATACATTTAAGGCTTTTATAAAGATGTATCTATAATTATGCTTCCAGACATTCATATTTTGAATAATCAGCAATGACAAATTATTTCAAATTTTAAAAACTCAGTTTGTTTCAAATAGACACAAAATAATAGAATCTCTAAAAATGAACACATGGGGAATTCAAATGAATTGCTGTTAAGATTTCTAGATATAACATAAGAAGTCTTGGCATTAAGATGTACTAACAGCAAAAATATTGTTTATTTTAACACTTCAAAGGAACATTTTAGAAGTAGAAAATTTGAGGTGTAACTTCATTAGTAGATTTACTTAAATCAGTTTTAAGGACTGTGATCTTTGGTTCTAGATAAAAGAAAAATAACTTGCATTGCAAAATTTTAACCTTTTAAAAAAATCTTTGTGCAAACTTGATGTGGATGGAGCAAGACTGTGACAGTAAACAAGAACAATATCTCTTGTCTTACTGATAAAATTTTACAGTTGTCACACCTGCCCTGGGTTGTTGTCATTTATTTCTTTTAAAATGTCCAAGATCCCCATTTAGCAAAGTCAAAGCTGGATGCTTTTATAGAGGGTGCATGTATTATAATTGTGATTAAATATTAAAATACATGAATTCTAAATTTCACAAAAACCCATTGTAGATGATTCAAGGTGAACTAGACAAATGCTTTTTTTTATCACCTGAGTTTTAAATTTTTATTTTTCCTAGATTTTTTGAGGCATAATTGACAAAATTATATATATTTGAAGTGTATAACCTGCAAGTTTGACATATGTATACGTTGTGAAATATTTACCACACTGAAAGCTTCTCATTTCTACGTACATGAAACTCATAGGTCTCCATGTAGATTCAACCAAAATAAGATTCCACTGAGAGAGAGCATAAGAAAACTGTCAAAAAATCAGGTAAAGTTTTTGACCATGTCAAGGGAAGAAAAGAAACCAAAACAAATAGCTTCATTTCATAGAGGGCAGTGCCCATAAAGTTATCAGTGGGGTTTACAGCCGAGAAAAGGAGATGATATAGTCAAAGTTTTGAGAGAGAGAGAAAAAAAAACCTGCCAACCAAGAATGCTTTACCTGGCAAAACTGTCCTCCAGCAATGAAAGAGAGATAGATTTTCCCAGACAATAAAAGCTGAGGGAGTTCCTCTTATCATTAGACCTGCCTTGTAGTAATGTTAAGAGGTTTCTTCAAGCTGAGATGAATGAAAAATTGCTAATTAGTTAAACAAAAACATAAAACCACACTGATAAAGATAAATATGTAGTCAAATCAAGAAGGCTCGGATACTATAATAGGGGTATATAAGTCACTTTAGTATAATGTTAAAAGACAAAAGCATTAAAAATAACTGCAGCTACAATTATTTGTTAATCAATACACAATATAAAAAGATGTAAATTGTGATATCAAAACACAAAATGTGAAAGAGGGAAGAAAAAGGGTTGAGTTTTGGTATGTGATCAAAGTTAATTTATCAGTTATTCATATTTTTTCAGGTTCTTTTCCATTATCATTTATTATAAGACATTGAATATCGTTCCCTGTACTCTACAGTAGAACTTTATCGTTGATCTATTTTATATGTGGTAGTTTGTATTTGCTAACCCTAAACTCCTAATTTATGCTACCCTCCTTACCCTTTGCTATATACTAGAAACTAACAGCATTGTAAATCAACTATACTTCAATCTTCTTAAAAGTTAATTTATCAGTTTAGAATATATCATTATAACTATGTTATATGTAAGTCTCAAGGTAACCACAAAGCAAAAATCTGTAGTGGATATAGAAAATATTAACTTAAATATTTAGTTTTACTGCCTTGGTTTCTCTAATTCTGAAATTTTGACCCAAATGAAACCAAGGTATTCTTAAAAATTATATTAAAAATATGTCTGTGTATATACATATGCTTATGGTGCCCACACCAGAACTTACATGAATGGATGAATGGTTAAATGAATAATAGTGTAGGTTTTATTCACATTAACATTGATATCAAAAGGTATAACCAATCTCTCAAGTCCATTCACATTGTGTCACTATAGGAATTTCAAGTGCTTATGGCTTGCTTGAATATATTGAAATTTCTTTTATCCAGATATATTAGAAGCCTAGAATTTTCTAACCTGAAGGAAAACTGGCACTGAATTCTAGGAAGAACTCTTTTGAAAACCATTTGTGATCTTTACTTTAGAACCTAAGAATTCATGTTCAATAATTTTCTCTGTGGCTGGAATAAAGCCCGTTTCTAATTTTCTGGGATTATTGAAAAGTAAGTCTGGGCCTCTAGCCAGGTATTAAATGTTGGTCTAATTCAGTCCTCATGTACAACTGTGTATGTTTTGCAGTTGTTCTAGGTACAAGTTTAAGCAAGTTAAACTGAAAAGCCGGACAGTATCTGTCTTATTGTGAATCTCATTCAACCTGAAATTTAATTACGTTACTATGTGGGTTTGTAATGTGGATTAATAGTTTTATTGTACTCGTGTGATTAGTTTCTGTTTGTTCTAATTTCTTTTTTGCTCTTTCCTGACCTTGAGGTGAAAAAAACACAGAAGATGTATTCCTTCAATTTAATGCCAGTTTGAGGTGTTTCTCTTGCATCATCAGATCAATGAAAAGTAAATAGCCTACACTTCTTGTTTCACTGTGCAGTATTGATCTTTCTTCAGCTTTTGCTTCCCTTTTTCCCTGCGTCTTGTGTCTTTCAACCCCTGGGACTGAAGTGATTGCCATAGATTGGACAAGCTAACAAGCGCATGATAAGGAATGCGTGTTTTGTGGCATACTCACACATGCCTGGTATATAAAACCTGCTTCCGCATCGAAAGAAAGGTGCCATTTTGTGTGTGGGGCACAAGCCACTAGGAGAAAGAACTGGAAGGACAAAACCAGGAAGGAAGATACATATATATATATTTTTGCTGTTCCAAATATTTGCTGATAGTGCTAAATTAGGTGATGAAACTCCGTTGGAAAGTAAAAGACAAGTAGCCTGCGGGGAAATGTCATATGCTTTTAGATTTAGCAAATGACTGGATGTTGGCAGCCTGTGGGTAAGTATCTACTGTCCTTTAGCGGCTGTATTTTCTCAGGAATATTTGCTTTGGTTTTTGTCTTGTTTGGGTTTGGTTTTTTAAGACTAATGGCCAATCTTAGAGCTTGAGGTATAGTTATTAAAATTTTGATTGTATATCTAATACTTGGAAATATAGATTTAAGCCACATACTTTGACAAGAGGCATTAGGAGATATATCTGCTCCTTTAAAAATCTGACTTATTTACAGCTTTTGAGGTAAAAAGAAGTGTTTTTATAAAGATGTGAACTAGTCTGCTTTTAAAATGTCAAGTAAAGGAAGGAAACAATAACTTCATAAAGCTTAGAATTTGTTTACTTTCTGCCTGTCTTTAACATACTCACTGTAGAAATAGAACCCTCCAAGTTTTATTTTTGGGCCCTCTGTGTCCATAGATTTCTCAAGCATTGAAAAATGGATAAATAAATAATTGATATTCTATCACACGCTATTGTCTTCTTACAGAAGCATATTTTATGCTGTGCAGCTCAGAAGTTATCTGACATCATGTTAGGATGGTGGGAATACAGTTTCTTGACTGAGGGCTTTTTAGTCGTTGCTACTATTGGTAGTCAATTCTGTAAAATAAAGTATATGTAAGTAAGGAAGTTACGCTTAATTTTTTTTTTCTTTATGGTTGTTTAGTTTGCAAACCTACAGTCAGAGTATCATTCTGATCTCCATGAATGAAAGGGTCACACAGTGGAGGAAATAAACAGAGCTTTTGCTTCTCATGGGGAAACTCTAACCTCTCTAAGTGTTGAGATAGAATGAGGATGTGTGTAGAATGTTTAACTTTTTACTGACTTTAAGAAAGAATAGTTACAATGCACAGGTTCCTGATTCTGATATACAAATCTCTGTCCAGCGATACAAGAACTTCATAGGGACACCATAGACACCCCTGCAGTGCAGCTTCTTAGCACACTGTTTCAACATGACACTTTTATATTATTAGCCTTTTGTTATCCGAATAGAAAACACTGTGAAGGGAACAAATTAAGCATCATGTTCAGGCTGTTGTATCTTTCTCAGATCTTTATGGCATTTTATACTTCTTGGAGTTGGATGAGTGTTCTAACTCATGCTATTATGTAGTCCTTAGGGTAACCCTAGTGCTGATTTGAAAGCTATTAATTTTCTATTATAGTGTGCTACAGATGTTCTATAGTGTGGCACTCACCTGCATTATTGAGTCAGTGACCAATTGCAGAGTTGCTCTGTGGTGGTTGGAGCTTAACTCAACCCTCTGGGATCTCATTTATTATTTGCAGATATTGATTTTGGAAAAAGAAAAGCTAAGACGTGTGAATACAATACTGAATTAGACCTGGCCTAGAGCCGTTAACTCCTAATGGTCTGCATATTGTGTGTGTTAATATGTAAAACTATTAAATGTTTTGTGGTCTTAGCCAAAATGCATTTATGCTGGTTACAATAAATGTCAGTTTCCAACAATGTGTAAATACTGAGTCCCCAGATGATTTTGCTGTATGTTCATAGAATCTAAACTTAGCCCTTATTTATAATTTTCTGATGTCTTATAAATGCAAATAGGAGAAGAATAATATATCATAAACAATATGCTAAAAACAAGTCCCTGGTGTATCTGGGATGTGATCTCTAATTAGTCTCTATGTGTATGTATGGGGGAATCTTAGTGATAATTTATTTTTCTTCAAGAAACACGATAGTTTGGACAGTTCTAGGGGAGTGTCCTCAAACAGCTTCAGACACCGTCAAGGAAAAAAAAAAAACATATAAACTGGGGAAAGGGAGGGTTTCCCCTTAAGGAATCTAAAATTCAAAATAAAGCCAGGGCTTAAAATGGCATAAAAGGTCTCTTGACTGAGGGGACCCTGAAACTCCAAAAGGCTGGCAAATTTGCAAAGACAGGCTCTCGTGAACTATACAGGATTATTCTCCTATGCTCTGTGTTAATTCTAAGGCTTAAACTGTATACATTTTCTAAAAACTTGGATTTCTCCTTCAAATGTCTTCATTATTTTAGTAGAGCAACATTTCTGGATAGCCAAATTCATTGGAAACACTTACAACATCATGTTGTTTGATTTAAGGTAGGCCTTTAAAAACATATTGTCTGCCACTTTTTATTTAATAACAAGTGTAAAAGAACAAAACCTATCTTATTAAAATTTTTAATCAACTATCTTCACAAGTAATAAAATGGGATTATGTTGTTAACAATCCATTTACTCATATAAATTATGTGAAAATAATTGACTATGTAATCAGAAACAAGTAATTTCTTAAGTTCAAGATTAAGCTATACCGTGAAAAGTAGATATGACCTTTGCATCGCTCCCTCTTTAGCAATGCATTTCATTTCAAAACTCACCAGTCTTGTCTCCTATTGGCAACTATTCCATGCAAGTTCCTCAGTAAATTCAATTATTCCTTCATTTCTTTCATTAATCAGAAATTTATCACATCTATTATGTGTTGAGTGACAGATAATAAAAATACAAAGGAAGTGCGATTCAAACAAAAAACTCAATACATGTTAAAGGAAAGTAATAAGGCCAAGCCTTTGATTTTAATGAAGCTCAATTATAACATTATAAATATTATAAAAAAGCTCTAACACAAAACCATAGTTATTTAAAACAAGTTGTTTTATGTCAGAAGCAAAAGTGATGCACTGTATGTGAGAATTCACTAAAATATGGAATGAGAATGTTTTTCAGTATGAATTTAATGTTTAAAAAATAGTCCTTCTGGTTAGTGATAAGTAGAAGGATGTCTAGAATTGTGTAATGAGACTGTTTAATAAACAGAGATGTGTTTGGTATCAGTTATGGGACATGGGCTAGCGATGTAAAGAAAAAGGTATATTTTCAGCCCTTGCAAGAACACAGTAGAGAGGAAAACACACCAAACAGTAATCAATATTCTCTCTTTGTGAAGACTTTGTAGTAAAATGTCTAAGGGAAATTTTTACATTTTCCAATATATTTTAATAAATGTTAAATCATATTTAATTGCCTTTCAGTTCAACTTTAAATAATTTAAAAAATTCATATGATCATTTTGTTGGCTCATGACATTTTTGGTAGCACATTTATAATATACACATGACCTGGAGGCTTCTGTAGGATTTTATTTCAAATATTGATCAGATTGGGGCCAGTTTGAGGATCAAGGAGAGATACTCGCAAATTAATGACACTGAATTTGTCTTAAATAACCACATACCTAGTAGTAAAATTAAATACCAAACCCCAAACATGCTTACAGTAGACCTAATATTTATAGCTTAAATGCCAAATTGGCTACTGATGCGATATCTCTTGAGAAAGTTTTGACTAGGGTAGAGATCCAAAATCAAAGCTTTAAAACTCAAGATTATATGCTTCTGATTTACAATCCCAAAAATACATTTTCAATGACAAATTGGTGATCTGACTAGGCAAATATTTGTCTAAAATGTTTAACATTCTCTTAAGTAATTGAAGGTTTTTTAAAATATGAAAAATCTAATCAAACCTGAGTCAGTATTTTTAATGAATACTCTTTCCTTTTTGTCAACAAATTACTGTGATAATAAACTGACAAGGGTCAGTCACAAACCTTGTCACATAACTGACAAGGTTTTGCATGATTAGCTAATTTCATGTGTGTGTGCTAAGTCACTTCAGTCATGTCTGACTCTGTGACCCAATGGACTGTATACCCAACAGGCTCCTCTGTTCATGGGGTTCACCAGGGAAGAATACGGGAGTGGGTTGCCATGCCCTCCTCCAGGGAATCCTCCCCATCCAGGGATTGAACCTGTGCCTCCTGTGACTTCTGCAATGCAGGCGGATTCTCTACTGCTGAGCTACCAGGGAAAATTCAGGTCAATATATGGACCTGAATGAAAGGATAGCATTCCTTTCAACTAGACAGAAGCCAAATAGCCCATCACTGGTGCAAATTACTATCCTCTAACTTCTTCATAATGACTATGAGGATATACGGCTTTTCTTCTTCCTTTTTTTTTTATATGATTGTTATTGTACTGGCTAACATACAAATTGTAACTGGCTAACACTCTACTGGCTAACATACAAATAGCAAAAAGGAAAAGAAAAAAATCACAGATGTGCTATTTTCATTAATTTAGAAGATGCTTTTCTTGGGCACAATACTTTGTTCATATGAATATCAACTTCAAGGGTGATCTGTTCTTTTAAGTGAAGTACCCTATGAAGTAGTACCATAAACATATTTCCAATACCAAGTTTCAGCAGTGAGATTTGAAACAGCCGCTTATGCAAAAGTAAGGCATTACTCAAGAGAGGCAGTTTTAGAAAAAGGTCATTGTTAGGCTTGAATGGGTAGGCAATGAGTACACAGCTGTTTTATCACTATCCATTCATCCAATGGAAAAATTTTATTTTTGAATTTAAGAGTTCAGAGGTGCTACTGACCCTTGATCGGAAAAGATGCTGATGCTGAAACTGACTCTTCTTAATGCTTTACTGTAATTTGTATGTCTAGGCACTCATATGTCTAGGCACCTATAGCAGCAGTCACCACTGATATCTATTTGACCCAGGCTTTTAGATTCTTTTGGCTTTACTTGGCTTTTATCCAGGCTCAATATTTTATAAGAAAATTATTTAAATTCACCCTGAGATTGCAATGAAATTTCCTCTCCCTTGACTCTCAACTATCTCAGTTCATAGTCTTTGTCCTTATACATTCTAAAAATCAAAATCACATGAGGACTGAAACTTATCATAAATCCATGATCTCAAATTAGACCTCTGGTACTACTTGATCATGCGTTTATTAAGCTTTTCATGACTCCCCTATTTCCCAGTAGCTCTGTCAAACATGTTCCCATTTCCAAAGTTTCAGACCCCACTTCTTGCTTTGTGTTACACTTCTGGTGCCAATCCCATGTAGTTCATTTGGTTCTCTTTCTAACAAGGTTAATTTTAATCCTCCACTTCTTTTATCTTGAGTAGGATCAGAGCGTTCTGGATATTAACTGAAACAGACTGAATTCATCACAGTGGAGGACAGGCTTCTCTGGTGGCTCAGCTGGTAAAGAATCCACTGGCTATGCATGAGACCTGGGTTCAGTCCTTGGGCTGGGAAGATCCTCTGGAGGATGGCATGGCAACTCACTCCAGTATTCTTGCCTGGAGAATCCCCATGGACAGAGGTGTCCGCTGGGCTACAGTCCATGGGGTCACAAAGAGATGCACACGACTGAGCAACTAAACACAGTGGAGGACATTGAGCATTCTTCTCCCCTCCCTTTTTTTAACCTGGAGACTGTGATCCGAATCAGAAAATTATAAAGTAGTAGAACTTCCATCAGGCTGAATTGTTACAGAAACATGGAAACCAGTTGTCTTGGAGTCAACAGATTATATTTTCACAAACAGGGAAGCAAATGTTGTAATTTTAAGCCAATGAGATGTTGGGGATATTCCACTGAATGGCCAAAAGTGTCCTCATGAATATGCCTTGACGTTTAGGTGATGGTCTTCTTATCCATGATCCTGAAAGAGTTGAGATAGAATATTTCTGTATCTTTTTGTGCATCATTGTCAAAGGAAAAATTGGATAGTGCCAACTTTGTAATCCTTATACAATCATTGTCTGCTTGTTCAGACAATGTTTAAGTACATATCTTCACTCTAAATAATTTAATAAAATACTATATTTCCGTCTTTTTAAAACTAATACTGCAGTCCATGGGGTCACAAAGAGTCAGACATGACTGAGCAACTGAACAGCAACATAAAACTTGACATTAAAATTAGTATTACACAGCACTACTGACTCTGTGGACATAAATTTGAGCAAACTGGGTCATAGTGAAGGACCAGGGATCCTGGCCTACTGCAGTCCATGAGGTCACAAGGAGTCTGACACAACTTAGCAACTAAACAACCACAATCGAATATACACTTTATATACACATACATGTAGTTTTACACATTTATAGTTATCGACTAACATCTTCAAGATCTTATTGCTGGTCTAATAGAGCCAGATTTTAAGACCAAGTATTTATGAGCACAGATCCATGACTATCCACTCTGCTATGCCATCGTTCTTCTGAAAATCTTTATTTCCTTGGCTTTACTGTATGCACTATCCTAAGTATTATTTATTACCTATTAGTTATTGTATGCTACTTGTATGACTTACACAAGTAACTTTCTTTGAATCTAAGTATACTCATGTATAAAAGAGCACAAGACTGTATTTGACAGTTTTTAATTAGACTAAGTGAAATAATATAAAGATATTGTGATAGCTTAGTTTCTGATGCATATTAGCATTTGAGAAATGTTAGATGTGTATATGCTTCTTTAACTTTGCTTATATCATTACCCTTTTCCTGAATTGACCAATATCTTTGGTGATGAAGTTATTACCAATTTTAAGATTTGTACCCCATTATTTCCTTTCTCGGGTTTCCCAGGTGATGCAGTGGTAAAGAATCCACTTGCCAATGCAGGAAATCCAAGAGACAGGGGCTCAATCCCATCACGGGTCAGGAAGATCCCCTAGAGCAGGAAATGGTAACCTGCTCCATCATTCTTGCCTCAAATCCCATGGACAGAGGAGCCTGGCAGACTACAGTCCATGGATTCAGAGAGTCAGATATGACTGAGTGCCCATACAAGCACACATCTTCTTTCCCAGCGTCTTTGTCTTTTGCTTGAGTATTTAATTTCTTATTTGTTATACGTATTTAATTTTTCTGCTATGTATATATGTCTTATTTTCTGGTGGATTCTGAATTCCTTGAAGTTAGAACCTAACTTGTCACCATTCTTAATTTATTATTCACAAATATCTGATGCCACTGAAGATTTTTATGAATAGGCACATCCTACTTGAATATTCTAGTAGAAAAATATCCTTTATGTTAAACTGTATTTATCAACCACTGCACTTCTTGGAATTCTGAATGTAGTGTCAACCTGACATATCGTTCATACCAAGCCATTACTATCGCTTGCTGCATAGTGGCATTTTCCTAGCTCAGCTCAAGGTACAACATTGGTGAATTTAGGACATGGGTTCTGTCGTGAACCAAGGAGAATAGCTTTTGACTTTTATTCCCTAGTCTTACTCCAGAATGAAATAGATTTAACACTATTTTTTCTCATTCAGAATTTTATCTCTTCTATCCAGATATGTTCAGTTCATTCGTTCAGTCATGTCTGATTCTTTGCAACCCCATGGACTGCAGTATGCCAGGCCTCCCTGTTCATCACAACTCCTGGAGTTTACTCAAACTCATGTCCATTGAGTCAGTGATGCCATCCAACCATCTCATCCTCTGTTGTCCTCTTCTCCTCCCATCTTCAATCTTTCCCAGAATCAGGGTCTTTTCCAATGAGTCAGCTCTTCACATTAGGTGGCCAAAGTATTGGAGTTTCAGCTTTCTTTATAGTCCAACTCTCACATGCATACATGACTACTGGAAAAACCATAGCCCTGACCGGACAGACCTTTGTTGGCAAAGTAATGTCTCTGCTTTTTAATATGCTGTCTAGGTTGGTCATAACTTGGTCCAAATATGTATTAGTTACAAATGAGTGGATAAGAAGATGTATTTTTATCTATAAGTATTTCTTTCAGAGATGTTGTTCAGATAACAGACCAATGAAATAACAATTAAAAATGTATAGTGGAGTTAAGGCTGGCAAAATTATGGCATCAGATGAGTTATGCAGTGGAAATATAGGTGCAGGTGCTTAATCACGTGCATTTATCTATTTCCTGTCCTTTGCTGGGTTTTATTAGTAGATTCTCAAAATAGCATTTTATGTAATACACTTATTAGCAAATACTTTGAGTCACAGGACCATCCATCAACATTGCATATGGTACTGATACTATATTTCTATGTTCATTGCCTGAAGTTGGCTACCATAGCCTGTGTTTAAAGCTTTTAACTCTTAAATTCAAACCATAATGTTTCTGAACATGTTCAGTGTTTTAAATGCAAAGTGCTTCTATAGAAAGTCATGATATGACGTCTCAGAAGATGGATGAAGCTTCTGTGCTCCTTTTATTTATTTTTTCATTTTTTAAAGCTACACTAGTATATGTGAAGACTGACATTCATGAAGACTAAAGTGCTTCCATTTCAGAAAGTAACAACAACTCAAGAGGGGCCGTCAGTGCCTCTCACTATGCTGCAACACTCATGCCTAACGAAGGATTGAGCTTTTGCTTGTGCTCTTTTTTTTCTTTCCTAAAACACTAATTCATAACACTGATTTAGTTGTTTTAAACTGAAAATGTATTGGCCCACCAGATCCCAGATACAATGTCTACTATTCCTTTTTTACCCAAAATATATCTAAAATAAATGTGGAAATCTAAAATAAAACAGTTGGTCAGTGAGGTCAAGAGATGATTCCTAGAGTAGAATCACTATGGAAGCAGTGGAATGAAGCCTGCAGCACAGGCTCCAACGCCTGACAGACCTGTAATTGCATTTGTGTTCTCCTACTTACAAGGGACCCTGAGCAAGTAGCCTAATTGCTTTGCAACTTAATTTGTCCACAAAGAGAAAAATGGATATAATAATACAATATTAATGTAAGGACCTACCTTACAGAGATGATGTGCGTAGATTAAATGAGATAGTGAATTTAAAGTCTTAAAATGCTCAGTATGGTGTCTGGCATGTGGTAAAACCTTCAGTCAATTTTAGCTTCATCATCATGATCTTATTGATGCAGTCACTAGTACTCTTAATCATTCAGTGTTGACTGGCCTCAGAAAGAGTGTCTAACACTGATTATAATACCTTAAAATTCTCATTTTTCAAGTGCAGTGTGAAGATACAATTTTTGGCAAGTGCTGCTGCTGCTAAGTTGCTTCAGTCGTGTCCGACTCTGTGCGACTCCATAGACGGCGGCCCACCAGGCTCCCCCTTCCCTGGGATTCTCCAGGCAAGAACACTGGCGTGGGTTGCCATTTCCTTCTCCAATGCATGAAAGTGGAAAGTGAAAGTGAAGTCACTCAGTCGTGTCGGACTCTTAGCGACCCCATGGACTGCAGCCCATCAGACTTCTCCATCCATGGGATTTTCCAGGCAAGAGTACTGGAGTGGGGTGCCATTGCCTTCTCCATTTGGCAAGTGCAGTCTCTCCCTATAGGCCATGTTAGCCATATTATAATCAGAATATTACTTGGTAGGCTGTGTTCAGAACGAGAGTTTGGGGGTGTAATGGCACTAGGCTGTATCATTAGGCACCCCATCTTTTTAGAGGTGCATTCACATTTGCTCTCAGAATATCCTCTTTCTGGATATGTTTGTGAATTTGCTAACAGAATATGTTGTTGTTTCTATTTATGTCAGATGCTTCGTTTAATTGTTACTTTCTTTTTTTATGTTAGAACTTTAGCCAGGTTTTTTAATTGATCCACTGTTTTGATTTTCTTGTTTAACTTTTAGTAGATATCATTATTTGCATTATTTATAAGTTTTGAGGGGTGCCTCTCTAGAACTCTTGGAATTTGTTAGTGTGTACTACTTATAGAATAGTTTCTTAAAAATGGCTTACCTTTAATGTGTCTTGTTTCTTTCTTTTCTTACACTATTTTCTTCCTGTGAGATACACCGATTGCTTTGCCAAGTGTTCATATAATTTCATATGTTGATATTGATTCTATATTTCCTTTGAAAAATAAATAAGTATTTTGTAAGAGGGTTCCATGGGTTTCCCCAGTGAATCAGACAGTAAAGAATCTGTCTGCAGTGCCAGACACCCGGGTTTGATCCCTGGAGAAAGAAATGGCTACTAACTTCAGTATGCTTGCCTAGAGAATTCCATGGACAGAAGATCCTGGCAGGCTACAGTCCATGGGGTTGCAAACAGTCAGACATGACTAAGCAACTAACACCACCACACCAAGAGGGTTCAAATTCACATTAATTCTCTTCTGGTTAAAAATTGACATGAAATAACATACGGAATAATAGAAAATTAAGTCTTGGAGATCATTTTTTAAATGTCATTATTAGAAAACTTACTATATTCAAAGATACTATCTAGAATTACGAAAACTTGTAAACTTTATTACCAAAATGACTAATAATAGAAAATCATGTATCCCATTATTTTCATTTAGTACACATATATCCTAAGTTTATAATTTTTAAAAGGTCTAATATTTTATATAAACTGATGCTATATACCATTGTTTAAATGAAATATAAAGATTTTACATAGTATTAATGTTATAATTATTTGTATGGCAGTAGATGTCAATTCATTATCTATCTGGAAAAGTACAATACTGAATTTTAGTTAATTGATTTATTATAGAAATTAAGATATTTCTGCAAGTTATAAGCCACAATAGTGTAAAAAAGAATATGAGACAGACCTAATAATTCCTTGATCTCATTCAAACTTTTTACTTAATAATATAATCAAACTATCAGATTTGTATATGGCCACATTTATTTCTCACTTGGGAAAAAGGAATGTGAATTATTTATTAAAGAAATGTTAAAAGGCATTGTATATTCTTAGTGTATTCAGTATACAGAGTCATTTGAATGAAGGAACAGATAATTCAGGTCAAAAATGGATTCTTTTCATGTGTAAGTTATTTAGTGTATAAAGTGAAGTGAAAGTTGCTCAGTCATGTCTGACTCTTTGCTATCTCATGGACTATACAGTTCATGGAATTCTCCAGGCCAGAATACTGGAGTGGATAGCTGTTCCCTTCTCCAGGGGATCTTCCCAACCCAGGGATCAAACTCAAGTCTCCTGCATTGCAAGCAGATTCTTTACCAACTGAGCCACCAGGGAAGTCTTATTTAGTGTATGACCACATTAAAAAGTGATCACTTAGGGATGATTTACTTATTTCCCTTGATCTGTACTTTGTACATGATTTTACAGATTAGTCATTTAGTATAACTGATGTAAGTATTGAAATAACCAAAAATATTTTTTGTCAGCCTTTCTAAATTATATAGGTAAAGGTGATAAGTTTCAGAAGCTTTACGCACACTCCTCTGTAGGGTACAGAATGCTAAGAATATGGATGGAGTGTATGTGTCTGCCAAAAGCACTATCGTCTCTTTCCAGGGCATCCTGGTTCAGCATGTTGAAAATGATGAGGTATACAGCATATACTGTTAAGATTCCTCCATAAACCCAGTAGTAACTCTAGAGAAATAGAATAGTAGTTCTAGAGAAATAGAATATATATGTGTGTGTGTGTGTGTGTATATATATATATGAGAAAGAGAATAAAAACAATTCTTCCCTTAAGGAATTTATACAGGGAAGATAAAGAAATGATCAAGTAAACAAGAATAATTATAATTGATCAAAAAACATGTGTGATTACAGATTATAGCCCAGTCTTGTGCAAGAAAGTCAGGATACAAAGGAGAATGATGCAAACTCTGCTCTCAAGGAGCTCATAGTAGACTTCTGGGATTCAATAAAATAATTTTGAAAAGGTACAGCGGATATAAAACCATAAAAGACAAAGAAGTCTCAGGAATTTGGATTTTTATATACTAGAACATATATATTTTAACATTATATACTTTTTTGTCTATATAATTAAATTTTATTCTAATAAAATACAAGGTTTAAGAAGGGAGAATGCTACCAGTTTTGTTTGCCAATTAATCCCTTTTGTCATTTTGCAAGGAGCCTGGACTGCTCTAGGTCTTGAAAAATATAACCCTGAACACTGAAATCTTAGTCCAAATGAGAAATTGTCACACTTTTGATACTAAGTTAAAGGAATAAGAGCTATTATTCATTTATTCATCAGTTTAATTTTCCATTTTATACTTTTCCATTTTGGAATTTAAATATCTCTAAAAGGGTGTGTGTGTGTATGTATAAAATATCAGAGAAGGCAATGGCACCCCACTCCAGTACTCTTGCCTGGAAAATCCCATGGACGGAGGAGCCTGGTAGGCTTCAGTCCATGGGGTTGCTAAGAGTCGGACTTGACTGAGCGACTTCCCTTTCACTTTTCACTTTCACGCATTGGAGAAGGAAATGGCAACCCACTCCAGTGTTATTGCCTGGAGAATCCCAGGGACAGGGGAGCCTGGTGGGCTGCCGTCTATGGGGTCGCACAGAGTTGGACACGACTGAAGTGACTTAGCACATGTATATAATACATAAGGATAGCTTGAGTTGCAGAAAGGGAACTCTGGGTTAATCAATTCTTCAGTAATAGGACTTTTAAAAAATCTAGAAAAACATTGATGATTATTGGTATAAAGGTAGAATTTCAAGGAGAAGTGTAGGTTTAAGGTTTCAAAAACATAAAACTAGAAGTACTGTGTGGATGTATAAGTTTATGACAGTAGGATTTCTGCTCTTGGATGTCAAGGTGAAATCATGACGAGGCAAAAGCTACAAAAGTGGGTCTAGCATAAAGAATCATTATGCCCCATTGTGCCCCTCAGCGTAGCAGGGATGAAGGACCTCAGGCAGGATAGACATATCAGGAGAGGGCCGGCTAAGAAGAGCAAGGTCAACTGGGTCTGAGGAGGGCTGGGCTGTGTTGTGCCTTATCAGTGGTTTCAGCTCTCTCTGATGCTCAGTCAAGACCAAGCAGAAGAGTTATTAGAGATGGCCCCTCAGTTAAGCACTGGAGGGGCCTCCCAGCCTCCTTTTTTTTTTTTTGAGGAAGTTCAGGAGTACTTAATAAACTGGGGTTAAGTTTATTATAGTCCCTGGAGCCGAGAGCTGTCTGCTGCTCCCCATATCATGGCTGGGAGCCCTCAGCCAGACTGTGGGCAGAACAGCGCGGAGCTGCTTTACTGAGGGCCATGTCCCGGCCTGGCTGGTAGAAACATTCAGAGACGGCTGAGTCACTTCTGCCATGACCATCTCTGCCTGCTGACAGATGAGCTTGTCACCCCAGCAGTCTCTTCCCCATTTCCAAAGTAGAAAGTCAGCCAGATTTCAGGCCAATCACGCTACAGGAGCAGGATCCGCTGAGATCTCTAAGTCCTCCTTCCCTGCCCTCTTCCGCTCACAGCGGTGCAGAAATGACTCTGCCCTCCCAGTCCCACCCTCGTAGAACTCCATGCTGAAGTTTCCCTTCCCCAGTTCTTGTGAACCCAGAAGTTCGTGGAGTTTCCACTGGCCCCACGATACTGACCGTAGGCTGTCCCTCCATCCCAGTCTTCTGGGAACCTAGGCCTGTATTCTGTTGGACTTGAGCTTCATCCCCACTGCTGCCTTCATCCAAGAATGAAGGGGTTATGCACCCTTTGCTTTTCTCAGAGGTTCATCAGAGACCAGGACTTTCTATACATGTGGCTCATAGAGTGTCTGGGGCAGGAGAATCGGGGAGTGTAATCTAGAATCCACAACCACAAGTTTTTTTTCTGCTTTGAGAAGGAGTCTTGTCTCTGACTGGGGGTGTCCTGAATGAAGGCCACAGGCTCAAAAACAAAAATACATCTTGACTATTTTGAGTGTAAGTTTCTGTGAGTATCTAGTGACACTAACAGAGCACAGGTGACGACCAGGAATCCCAGAAGCCACAAATAAACCAAACATGTACTTCTTTTTTAAATCTCCACCGTTTTCTTAAAATTTACTGTCATTTTAAAAAGGCAGATCTGGTAACACGTTAGGAGGATGTCACTGGAGTTGGCTGACATCCCCTATATGCAGGACATGACCTCAGGAAGTTCAATTACATCCTGTGTGCCTGAAGTCATTTCAGTAGTATCCCAACTCTTTGCGACCCTATGAACTGTAGCCGGCCAGGATCCTCTGTCTTTGGGATTTTCCAGGCAAGAACACTGCAGTGGGTTGCCATACCCTCCTCCAGGGGATCTTTCTCAGCCCGAGATCGAACCCATATTCTCTTATGTCTCTTACATTGGCAGGTAGGTTCTTTACCACTAATGCCACCTGGGAATCCCAAAGTGAAAGTTTTAGTTGCTCATTTGTGCCTGACTCTTTTGAGACCCCATGGACTATAGCCCACCAGGCTCCTCTGTCCATAGACTTCAGACAAGAATACTGGAGTGGGTAGCCATTCCCTTCTCCAGGGGATCTTGCTGACCCAAGGATCGAACCCAGGTCTCTTGCAAAGCAGGCAGATTCTTTACAATTTGAGCCACTAGGGAAGCCCATTACATCGTACTGTCTCTCAAGTCTGGGATGGACATTGTTTGTTGTTATATTTCATACTTAAAAGAATTTAAAACTTAAAAAGAAAAAACAAACAAACAAAAAGCTTTACATGTAACCATGCCATCCCTGCATGGTTAGCTGTGTCTGACTCTGTGACCCTTTTGTCTGTAGCCTGCCAGGCTCCTCTGTCCATTGGGTTTTCCAGGCAAGAATACTGGAGTAGGCTGTGATAGCTTACAGTGAATGGTGAACGATGTTGCCAGATCCGTGGTCTCTGAAGGAGAAGAGTTAACTCTGGGACAAAAGACAGTCTCAATCACTCAGAGCTTTGTGTTGATGTTACTTAAAGTGCAAGTGACAGAGAAAGCTTCTGACATAGACATAGAAGGGGGCAGGAAAGTACCCGTCCCACTAGCTTAAGTGGGGCCTTATATTCTTCTCAACTAGCTACTGAGAATAGATTAAAAAAAAAAAATACCTCAAGGCTGTGAGAATTTTGCTCAGACCCTTTCCCGTAACATACATCCAAAGCTCAAAAAAGGGCATGTTCTTGAACAAGAGATACAGCTGCCTACAAGGCCTACTTGTCTGAGGCAAAAGAATGTGAAAAAGATAATGTTTACCCCTTCCTTAAAGGTGCTTTAGACTTGGACTCCTTATCAACCTGCCTAAGTTAATTCTCTCAGTTGCCATTTCCTTCTCCAGGGTATCTTCCTGACCCAGGAACCTAACCTGTGTCTCCTGTATTGCACACGGATTCTTTACCTGCTGAGCCATTGGGGAAGCCCTGACAAATAACACATCCTCCAACAGGCTACTTGATGCAAGGAAAATTGGAGTAAATGTTTTAATGGAAATATAGACTTCTGCTGTCTGTCTAATGTGCACACATTTTTTGAAAATACACCATCGTGAAAAAAAAATCTGTAGTAAGAACTCTAAATACACTTCAGAAAAGATATATGGTAAAAACCTTAGTGAAATGAACAAATAATCAAGAGTTTCAATAATCATTGTTTTGGAAAGCAAATGAAATGACAATATTATGAAATAAAACTATTGAATAACTAAAAATATAAACCTGACAAATTTTATATTTAAACTTTGAAGTTTAAAAAATATCATCTATGTAGCAATGTAAGAATTATGTGTTTCAAACAGAAAGAAACATTTCCAAAGGTAGTTTAATAGTATTGCTTCATTTAGTCTTGCAAATACATATACTGTGGTGTTGGAGAAGACTCTTGAGAATCCCTTGGACTGCAAGGAGATCAGTCCTGGGTGTTCATTGGAAGGACTGATGTTGAAGCTGAAACTCCAATACTTTGGCCACCTCATGTGAAGAGCAGACTCATTTGAAAAAACCCTGATGCTGGGAAAGATTGAGGGCAGGAGGAGAAGGGGACGACAGAGGATGAGATGGCTGGATGGCATCACAGACTCAATGGACATGAGTGTGGGTAGGCCCCGGGAGTTGGTGATGGACAAGGAGATCTGGTTTCCTGCAGTTCATGGGGTCACAAAGAGTCAGATGTGACTGAGTGACTGAACTGATACAGTTGAACTTAGGAGAGAGAGAAATAATTTGTGATTTCTTCCTATCATCTCATTTTACAAATGGAATTAAAAGGTATATGATGTGTATATTAGTTTTTCAGTCTATTATAACAGTACCTCAGGCTATGACACAGAAAGGTACTGAATCATAGTTCTGGAGGCCATATCTCAGGTCAGTGTCAGCAGTCCATGCTCCTTTTTGAAAGTATGAGGGAAGAACTTGTTTTAGATCTTTCTCCTAACTTCTCTTATTTCCTTGGCTTGTGGCAGTGCATCTCCAATATTTACACAGTGTTCTCCCTGTGTGCATTTTAAGTAATTACACTGCAGTGACCCTTTTCCAAACAAGGCCACACTCTTAGGAACTTGTGGTTATGGTATGTAGCTCTATATTCTTTCAACATATGGATAAGGGGCTACATGATACAACCCATAAAAATGCAATGAAAGACATTTTTGATTAGTTTCTCTGAGAACAATAAACAATTATTTATGTTTTTATGTTAAGGGGCTTCCTAGGTGGTGCTAGTGGTAAAGAACCCACTTGCCAATGCAAGTAGACCCAAGAGACTCAGGTTTGATCCCTAGATGGGAAAGATCCCCTGGAGGTGGACATGGCAACCGACTCCAATATTCTTGCCTGGAGAATCCCATTGACAGAGGAGACTGGAAGGCTACAGTCCATAGGGTCACACAGAGTTGGGAATGACTGAAGCGACTTAGCAGGCACACTTATGTTAAGAAATGTCTTAAAATTAATGGAAATAAGCCAAAATTATAGAAATCTTTTTTTCATTGGTTGCTATTGAAGCTGGTATGGGTACAAAAGATAAATTTAAGTGACATTAATTTGAACATAGTTCTCTTCATTGCATTATTCTCCAGGAATCATTTTTTCTTTTGTGGGGCTGGGATAAAATACTGAAAACAGAGCAAGTCATGGATGTGGTCATGATTATCAGGGATTAAATCATCTTTTTGACTTAAGTCACAGTAAGTTTAAGACTGCTTGGTGATTGTGGAGGTCTCGTGTACTACACGGATTTCAGATGACACTGTTGGCATAATACACCAAGAGATGATTTTTACTTACAAGAGATACCAATTTGTTAATATCATTTGAGAAAATGCCTATGTCAGCTCGCTAGAAAATATTGGATCAAAGACTTGGCTTTTTAAAAAATTGGCATTATAATTCATTTGAATAAACACTTTGAATAATTCTCTGCAAATGAGTTCAAAAGTAGTTATACAAATATGTGCTTTAATTCATTTGGAAAGGAATAACATGTCCAAATTTTCTATACTGATATCAGATTCTAGAAATTAAATAAGTGATGGCCTGGATTACTTTCCAAAAATTGAAATTTTGAAGTTTGGACACTAATATATATATGGATTTTAAAATCTCAAATATTATGTGTAATTTTCAACTTGCCTTCTGGTATTAAGTCAAAGGAGTAACACATTTGTATTAAGCTTTTATTTATTCATGTTCTATATTTATTTTGAAATTAAAAATATCTAACACTATAATGCTATATACATTATATAATTTTTTGTAAAAATAAATTTTGTTATATTCCCATTAGTTACCTTTTCTTAGATTTACATGATGAATTTCATTTATTATACAATAGAACTGTTCTGGACATTATTAGACGTATTGAAACACAAAACTGTTACTCAGCTTCAAATTAAATTGTGCCGCAGATTAGACTGCATGAATATACTTAACAGATTATTCATTATAAGTATTCACCACTTCGACATGTTAAAATAGCACCCATTCTTTCTATAGTGCCAAACACTGTCCTAGGTAGATATGAAAATACTACCATTTTACCAAGGAGGAGACCAAGATTCAGAGCAGTTACTTTCCAAAACCAGATCAGTGATTGATCAACCCAGGATTCCTTCTGAGTCCAGATTTCATGCTCTTATATACCATATTGCTTCTGTTTGTAGTACAGAGTATATTATCTGTATGAACATATATGCATTCAAAAATCTATCTTAATTCTTTAAACAATCTGAGGAAGAATAGATATATAATTATGGCTGGAAGAATGGCTGGGGAAATCCTTCTAGCAGTTACTGTATGACTTATGAGCTTGAAAGCATGGATTTGAAGTCAGCCTGTGTTGTGACCTGAGGAAAATCACTCAAACCTTCTAAGCCTCAGGTTCCTCAGTAAAATGGGGTTAATCATGCGGTTGCTGTGAAGATTATCTGAGGTGATGGATGTTAAGGCAACCGTATAGTAACTTATAGGGAACCATCAATAAACTTTCCCTGATAAAAGAGATCTGTTTAATGCACTGCAAATATATTCTCACATTCTTTTCCTTTTTCTAATGATATCTTTTGATGAAAAAAATTTTAATAAGCATGTTAAGTGTAAAATATGTAGAGAAGATGGCACATGTCAGAATTGTACAGAAGTGATGTTTTGTTAAAGTGAACCCATCAGGTGAACAGCACTCAGAACTCAAATTGGAACATTATCAGCACCTCAGAAACCCTCATCCTACTTTTTGTTCTTCTTGCTCTCAAAGATCATTATTATCCTAACACCATAGAGCAGTTTAGTCTGTTTTTAAACTTAATGTAAATTACATCATAGAGTATGTCTGTTTTTCTGCTTGGGTCCTTTTATGTGACATTATATTTGTGTGATTCAGACATGTTGGTGCATGAAGTTGTGATTTGTTGATATGTATCACTATACAGAAATTCATCATACTGATATTATGTCATTGACCCCCCCTTATATTGTTAAAGAACATTTAGACTATTTCTATTTAGAGTTACTATAAATAATGCTGCTATGAACATTCTTCTATAGGTCTCTTTGCAAACAGACGTGTACATTTCTAGGATACATATCTAGAAATGAAATCACTGGTTTATAATGTATGCACGTATTTAGCTTTGTTAGAAATTGCTAAAATGTTTTCCAAAATGATCCTATCAATTTACAATCCTGCCAGGAGTGTGTGCATGTTCTAGTTACTTCTAACTCTTCAACATTAATAACTTCAATTTTTATTTTAGACATTTGGGTTGGTGCATACTAGTATTGCTTTGTTTGATTAATTTGTTGCTTTTTGATGTTAAATGAAAGTGATCATCTTCTCTATAAAGTTTTGGCTACATATGTGTGTGTGGTGGGTGTTAGGTCTAGAAAGTTCTCTCATACTCTCTCTATCCCTTTCAAAGGTAAAAACTATGATTTCAGTTTCCATAGATTCGTTTTTGTAAGTTCCTTGCCTTCACCTAAATAGTCACAGGATATATAGATCCGGCTTCTTTGGTTCAACAAAAAGAGTGTGCAATTCTTCCATGTCTTACATTTATGAGATATATGTTTATTTTTTATTGGTGATTAGTACTTTTTAATATAAAGTTACCAGTATTTATTCATTCACCTATTGATTATACATTTGGATTATTCCCTGTTGGTGGACATAATATTTTCATTATTAGTTTTTTAAAAGTTCTTTATACTATATAGAATAGCTCTGTCCCATAGAGCTCTAGATACCGTCCACTAGCCACATTTGACCACTGAGTACTTACGATGAAGGTAGCAGTAGTATGACCAAGGACCAGAAGTTTTAACTTTGATTTAAGTAGCCACATGTGACTAGTAGCAAAAGAGACAGTGTAGTTTTAGATACACATCTTTTTGTCTGATATATGTAATATGGAATGTTCTCTCCCAGTCACTAGCTTGCTTTTTGGTTTAAAAGTTTATTTTCATGAACAGTCTTAATTTTGGTAAACTGCAGTATTAATGATAATTTTATTTTCTATTTGTCTGTTGTTACTGTATGTTTTATATGTATGTACTTTTTAAATGCCGACCCCTTAATATTGAGACTGTTGAGTTCATTATCAGATCCGGTAGTGTTTTGGCAATTGGAGAAGGAAATGGCAACCCGAGAAGGAAATGGCAACCCACTCCAGTGTTCTTGCCTGGAGAATCCCAGGGACGGGGAAGCCTGGTGGGCTGCCGTCTATGGGGTCGCACAGAGCCGGACACGACTGAAGCGACTTAGCAGCAGCAGCAGCAATGTTTTGGATTTGTTTTGCTTTTCAGTAGTCTTTTGGAATACACACACAATTGTGTCATGAACAAATAGATCTGAATCATGTTAGAAAATACTATTAATACAACTCTGGTTTTATCAGGACCTCTTGAAATCAAAGACGTAAAATAACAAAAGCATTAAAAAGAACAGTGAGAAAATATATTTCTCTAATTTAGTTACTTACAAGGACAGTTTAAATTCTGATTTTTGAAGTTTGCTTGGGAGGATATCGTACCAGTTCATCAAATTCTTTGTGCATCGTCTAATGGCTGTTTTGTGTCGGTTATTCAAGTCTCTCCCAGTAATAGGTCTCAAAGATACAATAGAGAAATATGCTGAGTCTGTAGAGTCTCTGTCTAAGCCCAGAAGTATGCTCCAAGTGAGTGAAGACCCTTGACACGAGAAGATTATATGAGAACATAATAAAAAGAGCTGTAGCTAGGGCATTTACAAGAGCTAGACTGACACATTAAATCTCTTGAGACCCTGAGGAGAAGCTGGAGTAAGAGCTAAGAATCATTCAGGGTTACAGCTCTCTCTAGTATATTGTTAAAAGGATATAGAGTTAACAGGTAAATTGGTTTAAATAATTAAGGTGAACATATATGAATAATTATAAAATTACAGTATACTTCTAGTTTCATATAACTCAAATGAGTTCTATCTGTAGAGCCTTATATCTGTGAACTCTACATTTAAAGAGCACATAATATCAGAAATGGAAATTTCAAATTCCTTCTTGATGTTAAATGGATGACTACATACACTTACAGTGTAAGCTGTAGGGCAGAAACTGAATCCATTTCCACTTAAATATTATGGCAGAAGCCTCAAGAAATATCATAAAAATGACTAAAATATATGATGCTGTAATGCCTAGCATTAAGTTGCTGCTGATTCTTCAGGTAGTAAACAGTGAAGAAGAATAAGATGTGTAGCTTTTGAAGTGGCAAGAGCTGTATCTAGTCACTGGAGGAGTATTTACAAAATATCTTCTCAAGGCAGTGCAGTATATTGATGTTTCCCATATATTCTTTTTCCCCTAAAAAGTTACCTTTGTGGCTAGAGCCTAAAGACAGAAGGAAACTGGGACAACATAAAGTTGACAAGGAGGTAAAGAGCACCACAGAAACAATGATGATGAAAAGAGATGTCAAACACACATGAAGGGTAGCCAATGAAATGAGTCTAGTGGTGAAATGACGTGACTCTGGTGAGACTGGAGGATTAATCTTTGTGTAATACTGCATCAAAAATGCAGAGTGGACAAGAGAAGAATCAAGCTTTGATACTGGGTTACTGAATTGGAACTTTGGAACAAGGCCATGACCAATTATGAGACCTAAATTAATTCATCAGGAGAAAAATCAAACTGCCTGTGGCTTCTAAAATTGTAATAATTGCTTAAAGCTAGATATGCTTATAAAATCACTGGGTGAGCTGTGGGAACTAATTCACTGGAAACTCCTGTGGGTGGTGTATAACTTTAAAAATATTAAAAATTGCTAACGATTAAGCCCCATTGAGTTGGCAAGTTAATAACATTCCAGTGAGATCTGTAGTAGAAAATGCTTCATCAGCTTAAAAAAATATTAAAGATCAAAGTGTAATAAAGAATTGGAAATTTATTTTAGCACATGAATTGGAAATCCAGGTCTCCAAATGTATTTTATTAAGGTATTTCCCTTCTAAATTAATGATGATTATCACTAATTTTGTTAATATCAAATTTTCCAAACTTTGATTTTGTTTGTATCTAGTTTTTGTATCATAGTTGCAAAGTGAAAGCAAAATAACCACTCTCTTTATTACTTTATTATACAGAGGTAACAGATCTTATATGTTATGTATTCTAATATTTATATTAAAGGGTCCTTGCATTGATAACATGAAGTCTTAGAAACTGGACTACAAGGGAAGCTCCTATGTCAGCATATTTAAATTTGTAGAATGAAGTGGGATAAGGTTGGAGTTAAGAGAGAGATTTTTACTTTACAATTTTCAGAATTGCTTGAGTTAAATAAATAAATGCAGTTCAGTTCAGTCGTTCAGTCGTGTCCAACTCTTTGCGACCCCATGAACTGCAGCACGCCGGCCCTCCCTGTCCACCAACTCCTGGAGTTTACCCAAACTGATGTCCATTGAGTTGATGATGCCATCCAGCCATCTCATCCTCTGTCGTCCCCTTCTCCTCCTGCCCTCAATCTTTGCCAACATTAGGGTCTTTTCAAATGAGTCAGCTCTTCACATCAGGTGGCCAAAGTATTGGAGTTTCAGCTTCATCATCAGTCCTTCCAATGAACACCCAGGACTGATCTCCTTTAGGATGGACTTGTTGGATCTCCTTGCAGTCCAGGGGACTCTCAAGAGTCTTCTAAAGCATCAATTCTTTGGTGCAGAAGCACTGGTAATTTAGGTACATATGATTGGATATTCTACAGGCTACTATTACCTATCCAGCCCTGCTTTGAATCAAAGTAGGGTAAAATTTTAAACTGCTGGACATGGGAAGAGAGTGTATAGAAAGTTAGGCCAGAAGATGAAACAGCAGGCAGCCTCTTTGGGGGAAGGAGAAGAGTAGTAGGAGTTCCCCTTAACCCTAGTATTCTCCTGACCCACACTCCATGCCTTAGAAAATGCACATTTACCAGCCATATAATTTACTAAAATAATGGCCACTGTGCTAGAAATCAAGGAACCACAGGGTTTGATTCTTCCTATATATTATTTTTTATATAATTAAATTTATTCTTAATTGAAGGATAAATGCTCTACAAAATTGTGTTGGTTCCTGCCAAATATCAATATGACTCAGCCATGGGTATACCTATGTCCCCTCCCTCTTGAACATCCTTCCCACCTCCCTCCCCATCCCACTCCTCTAGGTTGTTGCAGAGCCCCAGTTTGAGTCCCCTGAGTCACAAAGCAAATTACCAATGGCTATTGATTTTACATATGGTAACATATATGTTTCCATGTTACTCTCCTCATACTTCCCACCCTCTCTTCCTACACCCTTGCTGTGTCCATAAGTCTGTTCCCTATGTCTGTGTCTACCTTGCTGCCCTGCAAATGGGTTCAACAGCACTGTGTTTCTGGATTCCATATATATGTGATAATATACGATATTTGTTTTTCTCTTTGTAACTTACTTCACTCAGTATAATAGGTTCTAGATTCACCTACCTTATTGGAACACACTCAAATGCATTCCTTTCTATGGCTGAATAATATTTCATGGTGCATATGTACCACAACTTTTTTATCCATTCATCTGTCAATGGACATCTAGGTTGCTTCCATGTTCTGGCTACTGTAAATAGAGCTGCAATGAACCTTGGGGTACCTGTGTCTTTTTCCATTTTGACTTCCTCATAGTATATGCTTAGCAGTGAGATTGCTGAGTCATATGGTGGTTTTATTCCTAGTTTGTTAAGGACTCTCCATACTGTCTTACATAGTGGCTGTATCAATTTATATTCCCACCATCAGTGCAAGAGGGTTTCCTTTTCTCCCCATCCTCTCCAGAATTTATCATTTTTGGATTTTTTTTTTTTTTGGCCATTCTGACAGGTGTGAGGTGATATCTCATTGTAGTTTTAGTTTACATTTCTCTAATAATGAGCAATGTTGAGCATAGTTTCATGGGTTTATTAGACACTTGTATATTTTTGGAGAAATGTCTGTTTAGGTCTTTTTCCCACTTTTTGATTGTTTTTTTTTTTTATCTTTCTGGTATTGAATTGAATAAGCTGCTTGTATAATTTGGAAATTAATCCTTTGTCAATTGTGTCACTTGCTATTATTTTCTCCCATTCAGAGGGTTGTCTTTCAACTTATTTATAGCTTCCTTAGCTGTGCAAAAGCTTTTAAGTTTAATTAGGTCCTACTTGTTTGATTTTTATTTCCCTTACTTTAGGAGGTGGCTCATAGGGGATCCTGCTGTGATTTATGTTATAGAGTGTTCTGCCTATGTTTTCCTCTAAGACTCTTATAGTTTCTGGTCTTACATTTAGATCTTTAATCCACTTTGAGTTTATCTTTGTGTGTGGTATTAGGAAGTGTTCTAATTTCATTCTTTTACATGTAGCAATTCAATTTTCCCAGCAGCATTTATTGAAGAGACCATCTTCGCTCCATCATATATTCTTGCCTCCTTTCTCAAAAATAAGGTACCCGTAGGTGCGTGGGTTTATCTCTGGACTTTCTGTCTTGTTCCATTGGTCTGTATTTCTGTTTTGTGCCAGTACCATACTGTCTTGATGACTGTAGTTTTGTAGTATAGTCTGAAGTCAGTAAGGTTGATTCCTCCAGATCCATTCTTCTTTCTCAAGATTGCTTTGGCTATTCTGGGTCTTTTACTTTTGCATGTGAATTGGAAGATGTTTTGTTTTAGTTCTGTGAAAAATGCCATTGGTAATTTGACAGGGATCACATTGAATCTGTAGATTGCATTTGGTAATATAGTCATTTCCACAATATTGATTCTTCTAACGCAGGAACCTGGAATATCTCTCCATCTGTTAGTCATGTTTGATTTCTTTCATCAGTATATTATAGTTTTCTGTATACAGATCTTTCACCTCCTTAGGTAGGTTTATTCCTAGGTATTTAATTTTTTTGTTGCAATGGTAAATGGGATTGATTTCTTAATTTCTCTTCCTGATTTTTCATTGTTATTATATAGGAATGCAAGTGATTTCTCTGTATTAATTTTGTATCCTGCAACTTTGCTAAATTCACAGGTTAGCTCTAGTAATTTCCTGATAGTATTTTTAGGATTTCCTATGTATAGTGTCATGTCACCTACAAACAGTGAGAGTTTTACTTCTTTTACAATCTAGTTTCCTTTTCTTTCTTTTTTTTCTTTCATTGCAGTCGCTAGGACTTCAACTATGTTGAATAATAGTAGTCATCCTATATATTCTTAAAATGGACAACTGCCAGGTAGCACAAAGTGTAGCTGGATCAGGATGGTATGGAAGGGTCAGGTTTATCCTACAGACTCCTGCCTAACTAGTTGTGCTGACTCATTTCAGTTACCTTGACATAAAGCAACTCTATGAACTACGTACGCAAACTTTCTGTACTTCATTTAACTCAATATAGGCATTTCCTTTAATTATATTAATTACATAACATTTTGTTCAAATGAAGGAGTTCTGGTTCAACTTATTTTTTTTTTTTAACAATACATAATATGTGCCTGCTTTTTCTTTATGTCTGTTAACAGCTTATTTGTTGATTTTGCCCATGCCACAAGCATGTTAAACACTGGTAATTTCCTTATGGGTTCTCAGGTGGGTTACTTAAGGGTTACTTTGACTGGTTAATTCATTTTATTTAGCATTTATAGAAGCTGTTTATATTTGGTCTATGTTGCATGATACTAGTACAACAAAATTACTTGATGGCATAAGAGAAGAAAATTATTTGACCACCCTTGTTCTCATCTTACATTGCAAAGTAACATAATTACAAATTGATTTTGCTAACAGAGCATTTTTGTGGTCACTATTATGATATTCACCAAAATAACTTTCTAGACACAGAAAGAATAGTATTTCTCTGCCTCTCTGGAGTTTTGTGTAGTTATGGATCTTGTTTTGACCAATAAAATTGGAATTGGAATGATACATTGATATAGGAGATGCCATAAGTTTAGAGAAGCCCTGAAGAGCTACCTGGACCCACCGTGGAATTTATATGACTGAGAAATAAACTCATTGTGATGTGGCACTGAGATTTGGGGGTTGTTTTGAGTAAAACATAATGCTAGAATATCCTGACTGAAAAACCTGAAACTTTCTGATAGACATTTAGCAGTGTCTAATAACATAACATTATTATGTTCTTAATGAACCCCCTGATTTAATTATTTTATATATTGTACATGGGCTTCTCTGGTGGCTCAGATGGTAAAGAACCTGCCTGCAATATGGGAGACTGGGGTTCAATCCCTGGTGAGACGATCCCCTGGAAAAGGGAATGGCTACCCACTGCAGTATTCTTGCCTAGAGAATTCCATGGACAGAGGAGCCTGATGGGCTCCTCCAAGGGGTCGCAGAGAGTCAGACACGACTGAGCGTCTAACATGCTTTGCATACATTATATGAAATTAATTTCTGTTGGTTCAGATAATATTCAGGGGTTACATTCAACATATTTTATAATATTAAGTATTCACTTCTCTATATTTGTTACTTCAACTCATTACATTTTCATTAAGTACAATTCTCTTATTAATATATCTTTTTCCAAACCCAAATAACCCCTCTTTAGAAGCAATTACTGCATCTTTTTTGTGGAAACATACCTCGAAAACTAAAGATGATGATACTTCAGTGTTTCCTTTCAGCTACGAAGCCTTCCCTAGAGTTTCACTGTTGAGCTTTTGACACTAAACCCAGACACTGAGCATCATAGCAAATTCTCAACAAGATCGTTATCTAACATATGAAGTATCATTCCTTTAACATAAACACATATGCTTTTAAGTGATTTCTGGATGGCTTAATTTAAGTACCCACATCTTGCATGTCTTTTAACTGCACTTTAATAATAAGTTTTCATGGCAAGAAGCCACAAAATCATGATAAAACACATGGCCTGTTCACTGGTAGTCTCAGGGTCTATAAGACATTATGGGATTTAATTATAATTCATGTAGAAAATCAGAACCTGAACAAATGGAAACTTGTGTAACTTAGAAGAGTTGAATTGGGAAAAAATATCTCAATATTTTTGGTGTCCTCAGGGACTTTGGGTACAAAAGTATTAAAATGGAACATGGATCATTGGTGAAATTTCACATATTTGGAAGTTTGACATAAAATCAGGGATTGTAGCTCAACTGGTAAAGAATCTGCCTGCAATGCAGGAGACCTGGTTCAATTCCTCTGTCGGGAAGATACCCTGGAGAAGGGATAGGCTACTCACTCCAGTATTCTTGGGCTTCCCTGATGGCTCAAACAGTAAAGAATCCTGCAGTGTGGGAGACCTGGATTCGATCCCTGGGTCAGGAGATCCCTTGGAGTAGGAAATGGCAACCCACTCCACTATTCTTGCCTGGAGAATCCCCATGGACAAAGGAGACTGGTGGGCTACAGTCCATGGGCTCGCAAAGTCAGACACGACTGAGCAACTAAACACAGCACATTATTTTTCTTCTGAGTAGAAAGATGCTCAAAATATGGCTCTTTTTACCATGATCACCAAACTCAAAACATGAGTTTTATTAGGAAACTTTTCTTAAAGAGAATTAAGGGGATATATTGAGGGTTGCAGAGAAGGCAATGGCACCCCACTCCAGTACTCTTGCCTGGCAAATCCCATGGGCAGAGGAGCCTGGTGGGCTGCAGTCCATGGGGTTGCTAAGAGTCGGACACGACTGAGCAACTTCACTTTCTCTTTTCACTTTCATGCATCGGAGAAGGAAATGGCAACCCACTCCAGTGTTCTTGCTTGGAGAATCCCAGGGATAGAGCCTGGTGGGCTGCCATCTATGGGGCTGCACAGAGTTGGACACGACTGAAGTGACTTAGCATAGCATTGAGGGTTGGGCTTCCCTAGTGGCTCAGACGGTAAAGCGTCTGTCTGCAATGCAGGAGACCTGGGTTCGATCCCTGGGTTGGGAAGATCACCTGGAGAAGGAAATGGCAGCCCACTCCAGTGTTCTTGCCTGGAAAATCCCATGGAGCGTGGAGCCTGGCGTGTTAATGTCCATGGGGTTGCAGAGTCGGACATGACTGAGCGACTTCACTTTCACTTTTATTGAGGGTGGAGTGAAAACAACCCATCCCCTGCCTCCTCAGATCTCCACAGGTATATGGGTGTGTGAACACTCTAGTGAGGTGGCTTGTAGTGGCAGGGGTATAAACACTTACCATAACTGACAGGCCTGGGAAGAAGATAGAGAGAGGCTAAATATAGGGCCAGGGCAGGATTGTTGGGTACAGATGAGGATGCCCATACATAGGAGGATCTCTTCTCAGAATCCAAGGGACCAAGGAATTTGGCCAAGTATAGCATGGAGGTAGGGTAAGACCAGCAGGTTAGCACAAAACATACCCCGAAGAGTTCATACAGTTCTCCAGGTTTCCCAACCGTCTTCAGAGACACGGAAGTGATAGTAAGAGGCCAAGGACAGGAAACAGAAGGAATGAGTGACAAATGAGAAAGTACAATTGACACATACCCGAGACATGTGTCAATCCGTGTAGCATCCTTCACTGTTCCCCACCACGTTATCTAGGAGAACTGGAAGGAAATGAACATACGCTTCACTTGTCCACTGTTTCAACAGATATCCATGAGAGCCTTTGCATGAAGTTTGGAATATTGGTTAGGAATTTTGGCTCTGAAGCCAGACTGCTTATTTTGGTGCCTCAATATTACTAAGCAAGGGGGTCCTTAGGGAAGGTTAATTAACTTTTCTTGACCCTCTTTTTCCCTATCTATTAAACAAAAACAGTAGAAGTTTCTCTAGGTTGGTGTGATTAATAAGTAACATGAGCAAACTGTTGGGTATATAACAAACAGCATTTGCTACAACTGCTAAAACTACTTTTATTACTACCATGAAATAATGGCCATTTTTCTGGAAGGCAGTGAAAATGAAATGGGTGTATATAACACTATGAACTCAGATCTCGTTTGAATATATAGATGCTAGAGATGTGATGAATATCGACACTAATCACGTTTCCATTTTTGATTTGAAAATTCAGTGGATTTGATACTATGAATCTTTACTGAATAAAATGGCTAATTTTATTTTACCATTTTTGTGTATTCTTCACTCTGCCTTCTTCATCTAGTTACTTTTATTTTCCTTTAGGCATTGAGTTTCTCTAATCATTATCAAATCCTTTTAGGTGAATAAATGTTATTGGTGTTGGTTGGTATAAAGGGTTTGTGAAGAGTCATAAAAACTGCACTTGAATATCTGAGAAAGGAAAACTTTGTCAAACAAGCAAAGATATTTACATGATGAGGCAGTGAGTGAAAACGCTGGAACAGGAGAGAGTCATAATGATTTTGGAAATTATTCTGTCATCAGTGTTTAAAAAGCAGAAAAGGTAGGGAACTGAAAATATGAAGGTGAGTTAGGAGGTAAAGAGGTGAGCTAATGACTAGAACATAAAGCAGGTTGTGTAGGACTAACACAGAGAGAGGGTAAATTTGAGGAGATTAAAGTGGTAGAACTTGGAAAAACAATTGAAAATTGGGACAAATAAGTGGAAGCAAATATACACATGGAATCAAAGTGAAAGTGCAAGTCGCTCAGTCATGTCCGACTCTTCGTGACCTCAGAGGCTCTACAGTCCATGGAATTCTCCAGGCCAGAATATTGGGGTGGGTAGCCTTTCCCTTCTCCAGGGGAGCTTCCCAGCCCAGGGATTGAACCCAGGTCTCCCGCACTGCAGGCAGATTCTTTACTGAGAATACCTGAGCCACAGACTATCCCAAATAATAGTTAATGATCGGGAGGCATCTCTTATAGAGCTTGATGAAGGAAAAGGAAAATATTCTTAGTTGTATAGATAAGTAACTTTGAATTTTTTACTTGGGGCAATTAGAGAAACAGTTCTGTGAAATTAATGATAAGGTCCTTTGTGGTAGCATGTGAGTTCTTCAGTTATATAGAAATTGTAGAATCTGAAGAACCTCTGAGAAATCCCACCTAGATGCTATAGACAATATTCCCCAGTCATAAAAGAACTTTTTTTTTTTTTTTTACTAATTTAAAAACTGGTTTCATATTAGAGAGGAGTTAAAGTATGACAACATTGGTTTACAAACTTTGCAACTCTGGATCACAGTAGGGTTTCTGAGCAATTCCTTGGAACTTCTGTAGTGGGAAATAGAGCAAGACAGAGCAGCTGGGATGTGGATTTCTAGTTGCCCCTTCAAACTTCAGCCATTCCTCTGTTTTATGTATGGAGCTAACCATTATAACATTCTACTTGAAGGAATAATTTTGTGACCAAAAGAATTGGAAATTATCTTTTTATGGTATTTGTAATACTCAAGTACACTTGTTAGAATAAACTTTATAGCAATGTCTTTCTCATTTTCTAGTATCCATGCAGTGATTGAGTCCTCTGCAGAAAGTCTTGAGTCAAAGAACCCCTTATGGATATTGATTTGAATGGTTTGTGGACTTGATGGTATGCAGTGACAATTATATTCAGGCTTCTAGTTCTCAGAGTGTGTAGGACAGAAAAGAGGTCCTTCTCATGGACCCACTGAATCAATCCTCCAGGCCTCTGCTCTGATGAGTTACATACATATCATGCTCTGGGCAAGGTCACTTGGCCTAAGGCATTTTTACAGACAAGATCATTCTGGAGGCATCTGAGGCACACATTTAATTTCTCAGGTCCCAAACCAATGTATCTTGAAACACATAAGTACTTCATTAAGGTTTCTGCAGTCATCGTAGTGGGAAAATGCAAGAATAAGAGACAGTTTCCTTTGACACTGAGATGGTCAGTGTTAAGAAGGGTTTTGGCAGGGGACAGACTTCCATGGTGGGGAGAAAGGCAGCATGTAGATCCTGGTGTAACTGTTTGAAAATACAAGTTTGAAAGATAAAAAATTGAAAGATGTGGTGGACTATATTAGTTATCTGCTGCTGTGTGACAAACCACCCCCCAAATGTGGTGGTTAAAACAAAACATATATTATCTCTCATGATTTATGTGCCAGAAATGTTAGTAAGTCAGTCATAACAGAGATGGCTTGTCTCTTTCATGACATTTTGGGCTTCAGCTGGAAAAGTTGAAAGTTGAGTGTTAAAATTATCTGAAGTCATGCCACTAACATGTCTGGTGGTGGATGCCGGCTCTCAGTGGGGGACTTAGCTGAAACTGCTGCCTGGAAGACTTTAACATAATGTCTACATAAGGCCTAGCCTTCCTTACAACATGTTGGCCAGGTTCAGAAAGACAGAGAGACAGAGAAAGAGAGCCAGGAAGAAGTTCACTGCACCTGGTATACTATAACCATATAAATTAGAAAGTTACTTTCACCAACTTCTATTTGATGCAATTACAAAAATGCACCAAGTTCAAGAGGAAAGGATGTGGACTGCATCTCTTGATGGAGTTGTATTACTGTAACATCAAAGAGAAATTTGTGGGACAGAATATACATAGGTGTATCCATCTTGGTATGATGCAATCTGCCACGAGAGAAGTAAAAAGTGATGAGTGTATTATTGTGATTTGTTCTGGGGTGCCAATGATACCTTTCTTCCCACTGGCTCTGAACCATTGAAAAATATATACAAGAGTCAGCTTGATAATGCATAAAGCTTCAGTGGAAAATGCAGGTCAAAGTCTGAGTCAAAATGGTTTTCCCATTGAAATGAATTACTCACCAATCCACAGAGATGAGAAAACTTACCCAGTGAGATTTTCCTCACTCAGAGCAATAGGAGCAGATGCTATGAGGAGGAGAAAAATATGAGAAAGAAAAAAAATGGATGTACATCTCTGGCCAAGGTATATTTTCTTTATTTTATAGAAACATCTTCAGTTGGAGTTTGCTTGCAATGCTGCCAGATATAAAATGGAATCGAGGGCAGGGAGAGTCTTAACAGGTGTTGGTACAAACTCAAAGCTTCAAAGGGACTTGCTTTTTGCTGCCAAGAGGATTGATGCAGATGTACACTTTGGCTTCTGTAGACTGAAATGAAAAGTTTGTGAATTTATTCCATGTTAAACCCCACTGTTATCTGACCAGCAAGGAAGCAGTTCTCCCTTAGAAATGGCCTCTTGTCATGAAATATTCAAATGAAAGATGGGCAAGGTTTTGATTTTTAATGATTCCATAAAATGCACTTTGTGCTATGGGGGTGTGTGTGTGTGTGTGTGTGTGTATGTATGTTTGTTGGAGCCAGACTTCTTTTTTTAATGCCTATCTTTCTCTCTCTCTCTCTCGTCTCACTCTCTGAGTGGATTTGTGAAGCTCAGGCTTGAGGCTTGCAGAACTGAAAGGCCTTTCCAGCATCACAGGTAAATCACCTGCAGCTGTGAACACTCTTCACAGAAGGTTAAATTTATTCCATGCTATAGAGGAGGAGTTCATCTCTGTAAATAATTGTATTATGTTCCTTTATAAACACTTTGGTAGAAGAAAATTCCTGGTTTAACTCAATAACATATTACACTTTCCCTGCCCTGCGAATTAGATTGATTATGGTGGCATGTGAGATTGATAATACATAGATCTGTGTTATGACAGCCATTGTTTTAGTGCCAAGTTGAAGAGAAATGCTTCCTTAAATGTATCATTGTATAAAATATTGACCTGGAGAACTTCATTATTCAAGCTGGAGAGACAGTCACTACTTAGCAGTAATAAACTGTTTCTGTGTTACATTGAGAATACTTCGGGAAATATGAGAGTTGTCAAATCTCTTGAAAATCCTGTCTTTATAGTACACATGACACTAAAGCTATAGCTGTATTTCCTGCTAATAAAAGCAAAGGCACAGACGGATGTGAAGGCTATCACTGCGCACTGACAGGAAACGAAGAAAAATGAGTACCTACTTGAGGAGTTGGAAAGACACAGGCCAATGACCTTGAGAAGCTTTACTCTTTCGAGATATCTTTGTTCTTGTAAGGAGAGCAAAGATAATGCTGCATTAGTGTAAAAAATAAAATAAACCTGAGTCTCTAAACTGAATACATTTTATGAAAAATATCCTGAAGTGTCTCTTACAAAAAGTCACGTGAGATAACATAAAAATAAGAAATGCTGAATGCCAGCCAAAATATCTTAGGAAAGAAAGACATTTTAGCAGTTTCCAAAAATGATATAGAGAAGTGCAATTTTTTTTTTAATGACAGTTTGAACTAGTATGACATTTATTTCATTTGTTAAAAAAAAACCCTTTCTTCCAATTAACCTCAACATCTCTTTTCCTCTTGTAGCAATGTTAATGAAGTCCCACCGCCCCCCACCCCCCCCGCTTTTTAAGAAATGCTGTGGTTAATGTTATTTAAAAAGTAAAAGCAACTTGCAAAGCTTTTTGTGAATTGCTGTTAAAGTGTCCTCCAATTTGTCTGAAATAGAAACAATAAAAATTAAAGAATAATTAGGGAAAATAAGCATGTGAGAAAAATGCTAACTGATATTTAGTATAACTAATCATCCCAAAATGCGTCATTAATAATTACAGAGTAATCATTATAGCATTAGTGATTTATTTGATCTTATTTACTTATTTTTTTTGAAACTTAGAATTCCATTAAGAATATATGTGGTAATGCTCAGTTATTTATACAATTAAATTTAATAGAATATGTGTACATGCTAAGTCTCTTAAGTTGTGTCCGACTCCGTGACCCTATGGACTGTAGCCCACCAGGCTCTTCTGTCCATGGGATTCTCCAGGCAAGAATTACTAGAGTGATTGTCATTACTTCCTACAGGGGATCTTCCTGATTTAGGGATCAAACCAGCATCTCTTTTGTCTCATGCATTGATAGGCAAGTTCTTTACAGTAACACCTCCTGATTTCTTTTCCTTAATTTTTCTTTTTAAATTTAGAATTACATTAAGAATATATGTGATCATTCTTAATTATTCAGACTATCAGGTTAATAGACTACTTATCAGTTCAGTTCAGTTGCTCAGTTGTGTCTGACTCTTTGCAACTCCATGGACTGCAGCATGCCAGGTTTATCTGTCCATCACCAACTCTTGGAGCTTGCTCAAACTCATGTCCATCCAGTTGGTGATGCCATCCAACCATCTCATCCTTTGTCGTCCCCTTCTCCTCCTGCCTTCAATCTTTCCCAGCATCAGGGTCTTTTCAAATGAGTCAGTTCTTCGCATCAGATGGCCAAAGTATTGGAGTTTCAGCTTTAGCATCAGTACTTCCAATGAATATTCAGGACTGATTTCCTTTAGGATGGACTGGTTGGATCTCCTTGCAATCCAAGGGACTCCCAAGTGTCTTCTCCAGCACCACAGTTCAAAAGCATCAATTCTTTGGCACTCAGTTTTCTTTACAGTCCAGCTCTCACATCCATACATGACCACTGGAAAAATCATAGCTTTGAGTAGACAGACCTTTTCTGGCAAAGTAATGTCTCTGCTTTTTAATATTCTGTCTAGATTGGTCATAGCTTTTCTTCCAAGGAGCAAACATCTTTTAACTTCATGGCTGAAGTCACCATCTTCAGTGATTTTGGACCCCAAGAAAATAGTCTGTTACAGTTTCCATTGTTTCCCCATCTATTTGCCATGGAGTGATGGGACCAGATTCTATGATCTTAGTTTTTTGAATGTTGAGTTTTAAGCCAGATTTTTCACTCTCCTTTTTCACTTTCATCAAGAGGCTCTTTAGTTCCTTTTTGCTTTCTGCCATAAGGGTGGGGTTATAGATAGTTCCATTTCAAATTCTTCAGAAATGTAAGTTGGTTTTATTTAACCAAAATTTCTTTGTTACAGTAAAACTTCATTTTTT
>NW_011495082.1:6302111-6302975 GCF_000754665.1 Bison bison bison
ATAATATCTATCAGTAACAGTGTAAACTGCATACTTATTTTTAAAGTGGCTATGAAAACCTCTAAAGAATGGTGTTTTGATTTTTAGACATCATCTTATTGTCTGAAGTTTAGATATTATAAGAAGAATGATTTTCCATTATGTAGTATAATTATTTTGCTCTTATTGTAAACATTTTAGTTAAAGAGGCATTACATTAGCAGATTCTCCAAAATGTTTTCCAAAGCTCTTAAGAAAAATGTGATCCTAGAAGAAAATGCAGGTATAAGTACGCATGCATGCACACACACATACACACACACACACACACACACACACACACAGCTAAAGGAAGTAAAGAGCAAGAGACTTCTTAAAAGGAAGTAATGAATGATATCATGTACTAATGGAGATCAACAAGGATAGAATAATAAAAATATTGACAAATCCCCTTACCACCAAAATTTGCTTTGGGGTTTAGCATTGAATTTAATCTGTTAATACGAATACAATATTTATTTATATCTCATGGTTTGGATTCATTTTAAAACAACTAAAAATTAGCTCTTATATTCCATTGTTCCTGAAATCTTTGTTTTTAACACTTTGGTCAGGAGTTCTGAAGAACCTTGAGGCTTTGCATTTCATTACCCTACACATCATACCTTGTATCCTCCTCAGTGGTGGGATTAGGGAGAGTAGCCTCCTCTTTCTCAGACTTTTCCCTTTGAAAGTTGATTAAATATAGGTATGTCAAAATTGCCAACATCTGCTGGATCATTGAAAAAGGAAGAGAGTTCCAGAAAAACATCTATTTCTGCTTTATTGACTACGCCAAAGCCTTTGACTGTGTGGATCACAATAAACTGTGGAAAATTCTGAAAG
>NW_011495082.1:6303287-6305354 GCF_000754665.1 Bison bison bison
TCAACATTCAGAAAACGAAGATCATGGCATCTGGTCCCATCACTTCATGGCAAATAAATGGGGAAACAGGGGAAATAGTGTCAGATTTTATTTTTCTGGGCTCCAAAATCACTGCAGATGGTGATTGCAGCCATGAAATTAAAAGACGCTTACTCCTTGGAAGGAAAGTTATGACCAACCTAGATAGCATATTCAAAAGCAGAGATATAACTTTGCCAGCTAAGGTCCATCTAGTCAAGGCTATGGTTTTTCCAGTAGTCATGTATGGATGTGAGAGTTGGACTGTGAAGAAAGCTGAGCGCTGAAGAATTGATGCTTTTGAACTGTGGTGTTGGAGAAGACTCTTGAGAGTCCCTTGGACTGCAAGGAGATCCAACCAGTCCATCCTAAAGGAGATCAGTCCTGGGTGTTCATTGGAAGGACTGATGCTGAGGCTGAAACTCCAATACTTTGGCCACCTCATGTGAAGAGTTGACTCATTGGAAAAGACCCTGATGCTGGGAAGGATTGGGGGCAGGAGGAGAAGGGGACGACAGAGGATGAGATGGCTGGATGGCATCACTGACTCAATGGACGTGAGTCTGGGTGAACTCCGGGAGTTGGTGATGGACAGGGAGGCCTGATGTGCTGTGATTCATGGGGTCGCAAAGACTTGGACATGACTGAGTGACTGAACAGACAAGTTCTTGATAATTTTATGTCAAGGAAATAAAAAATAGTTGAAGAGAAAGCAAAATGATTAATTAAAGTACATGTTACTACCAGTTCAATATCTCCCACATGCAAGTAATTAAGGAAAGTGAAAGTGAAGTCTCTCAGCTGTGTCCAACTCTTTGCGACTCCATGGACTGTAGCCTACCAAGCTCCTCTGTCCATGGGATTTTCCAGGCAATAGTACTGGAGTGGATTGCCATTTCCTTCTCCAGGGGATCTTCCTGACCCAGGGATCGAACCCAGGTCTCCCTCATTGTAGACAGACACTTTACCATCTGAGCCACCAGGGAAGTCCCAGTGGAAAGTATCCACAAATGATCAGCGAAGTGAAAGGACTTTCACTTTCTGAGATATCGTGCTGTGGTAACCCATTCATGAACTGTCAAGAAATGGTCTGCTTTCCGTAGTAGTAGATTGGACATAAGACTCTAAGGTTTTTTGCCTATAGTCAGGTGATTTTCTTAAAGTATCTTTCCCTGATAGCTCAGTTGGTAAAGAATCTGCCTTTCCTTAGGAGATCCCAGTTCAATTCCTGGGTTGGGAAGATCTGCTGGAGAAGGGATAGGCTACCCACTATAGTATTTTTGGGCTTCCCTTGTGGCTCAGCTGGGGAAATAATCCGCTTGCAATGTGGAAGACCAGGGTTTTATCCCTGGGTTAGGAAGACCCCCTGGAGAAGGGATAGGCTACCTACTCCAATATTCTGGCCTGGAGAATTCCATGGACTCTATAGTCCATGGGGTAACAAAGAGTCAGACTGAACAACTTTCATTTTCGCTTTCATCTTTGCTTTCAGTAGCAATTTGACCATCATATATGACATACATTATAGATAAGTCCATGTCTTTCCTTTTTATGTGTTGTTATTACTATCAATTATAAAAAATTACCAAGTACTTTAATATTTATCAAATATAAGTCACTATATAAATCTTGAGTCAAACTGAAAAAATAAATAGAACTTCACAGTGTACTCAGAAAAAGGACCATGGAGAACTTCTTACGTGGAACATTATACTTGAATCCTGGCTGTTCCAACAAAGTGAAACATACTTACACTTCTTTTCTACATCAGATCAGATCAGTCACTCAGTCGTGTCCGACTCTTTGTGACCCCATGAATCACAGCACACCAGGCCTCCCTGTCCATCACCAACTCCTGGAGCTCACCCAAACTCACGTCCATTGAGTCAGTGATGCCATCCAGCCATCTCATCCTCTGTCGTCCCCTTCTCCTCCTGCCCCCAGTCCCTCCCAGCATCAGAGTCTTTTCCAATGAGTCAACTCTTTGCATGAGGTGGCCAAAGTACTGGAGTTTCAGCTTTAACATCATTCCTTCCAAAGAAATCCCAG
>NW_011495082.1:6305780-6306296 GCF_000754665.1 Bison bison bison
ACAGAGGTCTCAGGGGTGTTACATCATCTTCTGGCCAGGGGGGCCTGCTGACAATTTACGACCCTCTCCTTGTGACAGCGGTCAGTCAATCAGGACACTTATTTCTCCAGGGCTGATTATTCTCAAAACAGATGCCACCCAAATAAAGTTACATTCCTACAGGGTGAGGGTGTAGTGGGTTTTAGTTAAGGAAAGAATTTACTTAGCCTAAGGTCTAACGTGATTAGTATCAAAGGTTAATTCTATATATTCATTAATGTGTGTAAGGGCAGGGGATGTGGAGACTTAGCAACAAACATTGGCTCAACAAATGAAAAACCCTTTACCAACACAATTTCTAATCAGCCCATTATACTTATACTAATAGTTTTCTAACTTCTCTAAAGAACCTGTTTTAGAGGGTTTAAAGCATCTTGTGCCTCTCACGGTTGGGAGGCTGTGAGCAATCACATGTGGCTGGACGAGCCTGTCAGGCAGGCTAGAGAACCTTCAGAGGAGTTTGTAGGTTAAAACACT
>NW_011495082.1:6306396-6307315 GCF_000754665.1 Bison bison bison
GACCACAGGAAAAACCATAGCCTTGACTAGACAAACCTTTGTTGGCAAAGTAATGTCTCTGCTTTTCAACATGCTATCTAGGTTGGTCATAACTTTCCTTCCAAGGAGTAAGTGTCTTTTAATTTCATGGCTGCAGTCACCATCTGCAGTGATTTTGGAGCCCCCAAAAATAAAGTCTAACACTGTTTCTACTATTTCCCCCATCTATTTCCCAAGAAGTGATGGGACCATGATCTTCGTTTTCTGAATGTTGAGCTTTAAGCCAACTTTTTTACTCTCTTCTTGCACTTTCATCAAGAGGCTTTTTAGTTCCTCTTCACTTTCTGCCATAAGGGTGGTGTCATCTGCATATCTGAGGTTATTGATATTTCTCCCGGCGATCTTGATTCCAGATTGTGTTTCCTCCAGCCCAGCGTTTCTCATGATGTACTCTGCATATAAGTTAAATAAGCAGGGTGGCAATATACAGCCTTGACGAACTCCTTTTCCTATTTGGAACCAGTCCGTTGTTCCATGTCCAGTTCTAACTGTTGCTTCCTGACCTGCATATGCCGGGGACCAGCCCCGGCTGATCCAGGGTACTCGAAGGAGAGACGGCGTCGGCGAGGGTCAGGATACAATAGCTTCAATTAGATATTAATTAAAGATATAAAGAGTAATAGAATAAGGATAGCTCAGTAGGAAAATTCAGTGGAGAAAAGAGGCTGAGTAGCTTGGTTTACGCGGGAGACCAATAAAACTTCAAGACAAGAAGTTTGCACCACTTACGTAGGCCGCAGGCGTCCTTCCGTTCTCCCAAAGGAGAGGAGACACTGAGGCCTCCCCGGTCGGATCTTAGAAGCCCAGGCATAATTAGTAAGCATGGTGGGTTCCGTGCTCCAGATGGAGACTCAGCCAGAGTGAGAGAGAGAGAGCGACA
>NW_011495082.1:6307415-6307821 GCF_000754665.1 Bison bison bison
ATGGTAAGAGCACAAAGTAGTAAAGTAGGCAGGCTCTGGTTATGGGGGTAGATGCTCGAGGAGTTCCAGGGGGACTCCTGAGGCTCGATCCCGCCTTTGCGTATGTTGAGCCTCCTTCCTCATGACCTTTGCCATGGGCGGAGTACCTCACTCTGGCCCCCAACACATACACATTTCTCAAGAGGCAGATCAGGTGGTCTGGTATTCCCATGTCTTTCAGAATTTTCCACAGTTTATTGTGATCCACACAGTCAAAGGCTTTGGCATAGTCAATAAAGCAGAAATAGATGTTTTTCTGGAACTCTCTTGCTTTTTCCATGATCCAGCGGATGTTGGCAATTTGATTCTGGTTCCTCTGCCTTTTCTAAAACCAGATTGAACATCAGGAAGTTCATGGTTCACATAT
>NW_011495082.1:6307956-6311041 GCF_000754665.1 Bison bison bison
TGCTTTCTAAGGCCCACTTGACTTCACATTCCAGGATGTCTGGCTCTAGGTCAGTGATCACACCATCATGATTATCTGGGACATGAAGATCTTTTTTTGTACAGTTCTTCTGTGTATTCCTGCCACCTCTTCTTAATATCTTCTGCTTCTGTTAGGTCCATACCATTTCTGTCCTTTATCAAGCCATCTTTGCATGAAATGTTCTCTTGGTATCTCTCATTTTCTTGAAGAGATCTCTAGTCTTTCCCATTCTGTTGTTTTCCTCTATTTCTTTGCATTGATCACTGAAGAAGGCTTTCTTATCTCTTCTTGCTATTCTTTGGAACTCTGCATTCAGATGTTTATATCTTCCCTTTTCTCCTTTGCTTTTTGCTTCTCTTCTTTTCACAGCTATTTATAAGTCCTCCTCTGACAGCCATTTTGCTTTTTTGCATTTCTTTTCTGTGGGAATGGTCTTGATCCCTGTCTCCTGTACAATGTCACGAACCTCATTCCATAGTTCATCAGGCACTCTATCTATCAGATCTAGGCCCTTAAATCTATTTCTCACTTCCACTATATAATCATAAGGGATTTGATTCAGGTCATTCCTGAATGGTCTAGTGGTTTTCCCTACTTTCTTCAATTTAAGTCTGAATCTGGCAATAAGGAGTTCATGGTCTGAGCCACAGTCAGCTCCTGGTCTTGTTTTTGCTGACTGTATAGAGCTTCTCCATCTTTGGCTGCAAAGAATATAATCAATCTGATTTCGGTGTTGACCATCTGGTGATGTCCATGTATGGAGTCTTCTCTTGTGTTGTTGGAAAAGGGTGTTTTTTATGACCAGTGCATTTTCTTGGCAAAACTCTATTAGTCTTTGCCCTGCTTCATTCCTTATTCCAAGGCCAATGCTGTATTTGATTAGAGAAATTTCCATATCAGCATCCGTTTTCAAACCATGTATTCTGTCTTTTAGTACTAAAATAAAATGTAAGATATGCTAAATATTAGTTCCAGGCAGATACAAGGTGTCAAGTGGTAGTGAGGTAATCAACTTGTGTATCAGTCTAAGGTTCTAGAAGATAACATATTCATTTAAATTGTCATGCCCCCCTTTGCACGCTGGAAAACAGGCTATTTATCACTTCTTTTTCTATTTGGTTACTTGATATAAAATAAAAACATCAACCCCAGTTCCAAAATTCTTCAATAGAAGTATCACATCTTAACATGGATGCTGTCTATGTGTCTTAAATTGCATTATAAAGTGATAGGGAGAGAACGTAAGATAACATATCAACAGAAATATGGCCAGCCTGTCCAAATAGGATTTTTCCTGTTTTTGTAGAGGCTTATTCTAGCAATATCTCAGGTTTTTTTTTTTTTTTTTTAAGATTATCAGTCAAACAAATTTTTTTAAAGTGTGTCTAATGGAGGTATATATTGGATTGGCCAAAAAACTTGTTTGGGTGTTTCTGTGACATCTTATGGGAAAACCTGAATGAACTTTTTGACCAACCCATATTTGTATATTCTCATTCACTTTCTACTCCCACATTATCCTACCACATGTTAAGACAAAGATGATAGAAAAAGAGGCCCTTGTTAAAGGTTCCCTTTGGCCTTTACCCACAGAATCCACAGCTCCAATTCTCCCTTCTAATTACACAACTGGATGCTTTTGAATAACATCTACCTTTTCTGAATACTGAGCACATAATGAAACAAAACTACTCAGTTTTAGTTTGAGGCAGACGAAATCAGGGAGCTGGAGTGAGAGAGAGGTAAGGAAAGCAGGAATTAAGTGAGCCAGACAAATACTATTACAGGATAGGCCACGGGTTAACAAATGAGATACTGTAGGACACAGCTGAGATGCCACTCTTAGACCTTCAATGGATAGAGCTTTACAGCTTGCAAGGCATGATGCTGACCTACAGTCACAGGTGTTTTGTGTGTTCTCAGGTCGTCATGTGTAGGACTAGTGTTTTGTTAAGGTATCTGGCTGACTTTATTTTTCTGGGCTCCAAAGTCACTGCAGATGGTTGTTGCAGCCAAGAAATTAAAAGATGCTTGCTTCTTGGAAGGAAAGTTATGACCAACCTAGATAGCATATTCAAAAGCAGAGATGTTACTTTGTCAACAGAGGTGCGTCTAGTCAAGGCTATGGTTTTTCCAGTGGTCATGTATGGATGTGAGAGTTGGACTGTGAAGAAAGCTGAGCACCAAAGAATTGATGCTTTTGAACTGTGGTGTTGGAGAAGACTCTTGAGAGTCCCTTGGACTGCAAGGAGGTCCAACCAGTCCATTCTGAAGGAGATCAGGTCTGGGATTTCTTTGGAAGGAACGATGCTAAAGCTGAAACTCCAATACTTTGGCCACCTCATGTGAAGAGTTGACTCATTGGAAAAGACCCTGATGCTGGGAGGGATTGGGGGCAGGAGGAGAAGGGGACGACAGAGGATGAGATGGCTGGATGGTATCACCAACTCAATGGACTTGGGTTTGGGTGGACTCCAGGAGTTGGTGATGGACAGGGAGGCATAGAGTGCTGCAGTTCATGGGGTCACAAAGAGTCGGACACGACTGAGCGACTGAACTGAACTGAACTTGGTAATAGAGACTTCCCTGGTGGTTCAGTGGTAAAGAATCTGCCTGCAAAGCAAGAGACATGGGTTCAGTCCCTAAGTCACAAAGAATCCCTGGAGAAGGAAGTAGCAATCCACTCCAGTGTTCTTGCCTGGAAAATTCCATGGACAGGGGAACCTAGTGGGCTACAATCCGTGGGGTTGCAAAGAGTCAGACAGGACTTTGCAAATAAACAACAGCAACTTGGTGACAGACTATATTCTGCCTCTGTCTCAACATTAGTAATGGTGTTGGTTAGATGGGTACAGTTTTATTTGGATGAGGGGGTGATAAAATATTGTAGGATTTAGTTTTTTATTTTATTTTTTTATTTTTAAATTTAAATTTATTTATTTTAATTGGAGGCTAATTACTTTACAATATTCTATTGGTTTTGCCATATATCAACATGAATCCGCCACGGGTGTACACATGTTCCCCATCCTGAACCCCCCTCCCACCTCCCTCCCTGTACCAT
>NW_011495082.1:6311141-6315872 GCF_000754665.1 Bison bison bison
CATCAACATGAATCCACCACGGGTGTACACATGTTCCCCATCCTGAACCCCCCTCCCACCTCCCTCCCTGTACCATCCCTCTGGTAAATGTTGGCAGGGAGAGGATATATTCGTTACCTTCTGTGTTTCTCCTCTCTTTCACTGGGTTTCTTCTTTCACACAAAGCCAGCCAATGCAGAGATGCAAACTGGTCATCTGTTTACAGATGAACTGCATGAGATGGTGTTCTTAAGTCAGAACCTCGGGGTATAGCATCTGGTACTATAGCCCTATGAAAGGCTGACATTATGATAATTAGTAGAGACAAATGTGCAAGTCCTATAACCAACATTCTTGGATGGGTTTGTAAATGAAAATGCCAGTATATTAATTCTAATTTGTATCGGGAATCAGTCTACTATCATAGCGAAACATTCTTGTCCAGTGGTTTAGGAGTCTGTTAAAAGAATTAAGGCATTTGAAAAACTTAATTAATATTGGAAATCTACTTTGTAGATGTAGCTTTAAGAGAATATATAGAGAGAATATATATTTTTAAACCAGCTGGCAGTCTATGCCGTGATTTCCAAAGTAGAGTACTTTGGGAGAATATGAGGGTACATGTTGTGGAGTACTAATTTTATTACAAAATTTTATTTCTTCTATCAGGAATTAGTTAAACCATTTAAAATATTTTGTATGAAAAGAAACACAAGTATGCTACAGAGTATGCGGAAAAGTGCAAAATGCAAGTAGGTATTTTTAGATCAAGCACAAGATACAATTTCCATTTTTGAGGAGCTTTGGTGGTAGGGAGAAAAAAAAGGGTTCAGCACACACTGGATTGTGTACCAGTAGTGAATTTCCTATCTTTCTAGTGAACTATAGTCAGAAAATTTGTGAAAGATTCATTGGCTGAATTGACACCCTGCTCTGGGGAGAGGCTGGAGATGCATTTCTATGATGGGGGAGATTCACAGACACATCCTTCCCCTCCAAGACATCTTTGGACAGGCTCCTTGCTGACCGTTGTCCATTTTACTCATCTTACAGCCTCATTCATTGTTTTTCTTAACATACTTTCACAACTTTTCTAAATTTATGGCTTATTTTATATTGATTACATTTTAGGTTGACTGCTTCCTGATGATATATAAAGGGCATCTTAATCTCATGAATTACCTGTTTCTAAATCACAATGCAGATTGAGTTACTTTATAAAAGGTTTGCTGGCTCCATCTCCATTATGTGGATTTTGATCAACAACAATTACATGGAGCAGACCATCTTTTCCTGAATGGTTTTGCATTTTCTTTACCCTTGTTTTAACTGTTTTTTGACCTAGATAACAATGCTTTTAAGCTTTTACTTTTTGCTTATCTTCAATAACATTTTTTGAGAGATTCTTACTTTAAAAAGTTGGCTGATGGTAAGGTTGTCCCTAATCAAGGTTGTCCCTAATCAAAAACCATTGGTTTAATAAATTCAGAAATAACATGGATCCAAACCTATTTGCTTTCATATGAAGAGACACAAAAGAATGGGACCAAAGGAACTTCCTTAAATAGACAAATGAAATTATGGATAGACAGTCACTTTTCCAGAAGTTGGAGGGTGACATGGACAGGGAGATCAGTAAAGCAATCCAAACCACATATGCAAATTAAGGATTAAGTTGAATGGAGCCATTTAGAATTCTAGCATTTCTGGAGTGCCAAGTGCTTCGTTTGTCCCTGGGTGGTGAATTTTTTTTTTTTTTTAAATTGAGCCATTGCAAAATGACAGTCTTCTATCCTGCTCTAATTTTGGCAGGACAGTGTTTTCCTATCAATTGACTGAAAACAAAACCTACTATAGGAAGTTATTTTTAAGCAGTGTGATTAGCTTGAACATACATGGATTTCTTTGTAACTTTCTAAGTGGCTGAACAAACTTTTTATTCTTCAAATTAGTAAGGAGTTAATTTTTGTGATTACAAATAAACTGATGGGCTAAGTTTCACATTAACAAATTACAAACTATATGAATCAAAGTAGCCTTTGCTTTATTTACATTATTGAGACACTACAATAATGTTATTTCACTTAGAATTATTTATCTGAGATCCAGTAGCTAGTAAGTGCATTTAAATTTTGAACCCTGATTTATCTAAAGCCAAAATGTTACCAGTTTGCTAGGATAATGTCCTATAAATATAATTTAAAGCCCCAAAGAGTTTTTTAACCCGTCTAAAATATTGAACATATTATATATGTCAGCAGTTAAAATGTTAAAGATACGTAATATCATTTGCTAGAAACAGTTCAAGATTAGACCAGAGATAATAGCTATGTTTTGCTCTGGGATCTTCATATTTGTTTAGTTTAAGGACAGGTAAATTCATCCAGAAACCTGCTTAACTATACTGTCTTCTGGTTTATTTAAGTATTTTGTCTAGGATGGCAAACTTTCCCCATACTTTCCCTTTTTATTTAATTCTTGGTGAGAAATTGACCATTCAGTTATGTTCCACTCATCCACTCATATAACTTAAGTTAAGGAATACATTAATTTATGCAACCCACTAGGAGAGATAAGACTGTAGGTCTTTGTAAGGTACATTTGGAGTGAAAGAATTCAGATATTCTTTTCTAATTTTTTACTGAGAAGTGAGCTACGGTAACACTTTGCATTGTAGAATTCGAATAGTAGAATCAATTTGGTACCCTAGCCTTGTGAATCCACAATTATAGAAATCTTACGCATGTTTGGCCAGGAATTATTTGAAGATTGCATGAAAATAGAATAATCAAAAATAACAAGTTATAATTTTATCATTAAAACTTTTTCAAATAATTGTTTCTAGTTATTTAATATATGTAGTAAAATAAAACAATAGCAAATCCTTAGTGTACATAGGAATGGTATATGAGGTGGCCACTTTGTTTTATATTCTTTAATGAGACTAAACTTATTGTAATTGTTGATTTCTGATATTCCTCAGGGTCCCTTGACAGGGTGGCTTGTTACCATTAAATGGAGTTGAGTTTCCTTTTTTAAAGGCTCTAGCTCCCTTGCTCCTTTTTTGCTGTCTCTGATCCTTAGGATACTCATATATCAACTAAACCTTTGACTTTTTTTTTTAAAGTATTTTCCAGAAAATGCTTACAATGGCAGCAACTTGGTCATTTATGTAGTTTTTGGGTTTACTTTTTCAACTTTTGGAAATGGCTTTTCCTCATAATTTTCTAATATATTAAAATTTTAAAAGTTTTTAAAAAGTATTTTAAGAGGTTTAAAAAAAGTATTTGAGTTGATGCTAATTTCATGTCATGCTCTACATTCTCACAGCATTTAGTCAACTGGTAAAACGTTTCTATTATTTTGAGATAGAATGTTTGTGTTTTAATGGGTATAAAGAATAAACTGACCTTTTAAACATAATTTTGACATCTATATAAATTTATCAGCAATGTTCTCATTTCGATACACAGGTATGAACAAGATATTTAAGATACAGTTATATGGATTAACAAGTGTGGTGAAATTTTTTTATGAATTTTTAAACAGTTAAAAGTAGTATATGTTCAACAAAGAAAATTTAACGAATGTAGAAACATAGAAAAGCACCAAAAATAATGACCATAATATTTTTATATATTTTCTTCATTGGTTTTATATATAAATTTATTTTCCTACATCATCACCAACATTATATTTTTATATGTGATTTATTTTGCCAAGTATGCTTGTGAATTTAAAATCATATATAAATTATGTTTTATATATAATTATATATATATATGGATGCAAAATTTCTGTGGGTTACTTTGCTATGGTATCAAAGAATAATAAACTCTTACAGGTGACATGTTTCCAAGGGGAATTTCTTCAGTAGAATTGTATATTGGTTTTCATAGTTAGGGATAAAACAGTTCGCTTTTAAGGAATAGACAGGTATCACAAAAAGGTATGTTATAGTAATGTTTAAGTGAGTGCATTAGAATAGCCAGTCAGGTATGGTTTGCTGAAGTAATTTTTTTATATATACATTTTATGGTACCTTGGGTATTGTATAATTGATAAAATATGTTATTACTATTGTTATATGATTTATGCAATCCTGGGTTATTAATTTTGAACTTTCTGTAGAATAGGTGAATTACATCATCCACCAACATTTTTACATTTATATGTATGATGTGTTTCTCCTTGGTTTCATGTTAGTTTATATTTCTGTAACCCTCACATGAGAGAGGGTTATAGAAATATCATTTAATTAGAGTAAAATTCTTACTTCACAAATGTTTCCTTTCAGAATTCTCTACTGAGTTCTGGAATTTGATACTTTAGGAGAAACATTCTAATGCCCAAAGTACTTACTTATATGTTTGAATCTTATGTGTATTATTATTTTCTGAGTGCTTGGTGGATTCTCTTTCATTCTTATAATAGAAACTAAATTATCAGTATATTATATGTCCATCTTGCCTAATAATGTTGATGTATTCCAATCTTCATATTGATGTAAAAAGAAGCCTGATTCACTTATCTGTTTGATCAGAAGCATGATGCTCATTTCCTGGCTTCTAGCAGGCTTTCTTTATAACTTGGAGAGATTTCTTCAGCAAAAATTTATCTAGTGAAGAATGTAGAATTAAGACTATGAGTAATTGTAGTCAGTTTTTTCCAAAAAAAAAAAAAAGCCAGATTAAGAGGCATTGTGCTCTGGTGGCACTTATATTGTACTTTTTATTTTTTAAATTTATTATT
>NW_011495082.1:6316122-6316420 GCF_000754665.1 Bison bison bison
CCCTCCCCATATCATCCCTCTGGGTCATCCCAGTGCACCTGCCCCAAGCTTCCTGTATCCTGCATTGAACCTGGACGGGCGATTCGTTTCTTACATGATATTATACATGTTTTAATGTCATTCTCCCAAATCATCCCCCCTCTTCCTCTCCCAAGAGTCCAAAAGACTTTCTATTCATCTGTGTCTCTTTTGCTGTCTCACATACAGGGTTGTCATTACCGTCTTTCTAAATTCCATATATATGCGTTAGTATACTGTATTGGTGTTTTTCTTTCTGGCTTACTTCACTCTGTATAAT
>NW_011495082.1:6316520-6320309 GCF_000754665.1 Bison bison bison
GGGGTACACGTGTCTCTTTCCCTTCTGGTTTCCTCAGTGTGTATGCTCAGCAGCGGGATTGGTAGGTTGTATGGCAGTTCTATTTCCAGTTTTTTAAGGAATCTCCACACTGTTTTCCATAGTGGCTGTACTAGTTTGCATTCCCACCAACAGTGTAAGAGGGTTCCCTTTTCTCCACATCCTCTCCAGCATTTATTGCTTGTAGACTTTTGGATTGCACCTTATCTTTGACAAAGGAGGCAAGAATATACAATGGAGAAAAGACGATCTCTTTAACAAGTGGTACTGGGAAAACTGGTCAACCACTTGTAAAAGAATGAAACTAGAACACTTTCTAACACCATACACAAAAATAAACTCAAAATGGATTAAAGATCTAAACATAAGATCAGAAACTATAAAACTCTTAGAGGAAAACATAGGCAAAACACTCTCTGACATACATCACAGCAGGATCCTCTATGACCCACCTCCCAGAATATTGGAAATAAAAGCAAAAATAAACAAATGGGATCTAATTAAAATTAAAAGCTTCTGCACAAAAAAAGAAACTATAAGCAAGGTGAAAAGACAGCCTTCAGAATGGGAGAAAATAATAGCAAATGAAGCAACTGGCAAACAACTAATCTCAAAAATATACAAGCAACTCCTGCAGCTCAATTCCAGAAAAATAAATGACCCAATCAAAAAATGGACCCAATCAAAAAAATCAAAAACTAAATAGACATTTCTCCAAAGAAGATATACAGATGGCTAACAAACACATGAAAAGATGCTCAACATCACTCATTATCAGAGAAATGCAAATCAAAACCACAATGAGGTACCATTTCATGCCAGTCAGAATGGCTGCCATCCAAAAGTCTATATTGTACTTTTTAATGGGAGGATGTTGGGCAGGAGGAAATAGTATCTCAGCTTTTGATCAGATGGTCCAAACAGAAGTGGGCACGCAATGAAAAAATTTGTAAATATTAGTTATATTGTTTTTAGTTAATGGAAATCCCTGTGAAATTCTGATAGGAGATTGGACATTAATGCTGGTTTCTAGGGCTCATTTTCAATGATATATATATGTATAATTTCCTGAGTCATTAATGGTTTTCTATCAGAGAGTGGACAGAAGATATTTTTAATAAAAAGTTTACCCAAAAGCTTCAGGACAGTATGAGAAAAAGTGAAAGTTAGTCTCTTAATTGCGTCTGACTCTTTGCAACCCTATGGACAGTAGCCCACCAGGCTCACTTTCCATGGAATTCTTCAGGCAAGAACATTGGAATGAGTAACCATTCCTTTCACCAGGGGAACTTGCTGACTCAGGGACTGAACCTGGTTCTCTTGGACCATATGAATACTGGATCAAACAAAAAACATAAATTGAATTTGTGGATTGTAATAGAAGTATATTTTATGAAAAGGGAATGATATAGCTTTGCTTTACTTTGCATTTATATGAGTTGATAATACTTGAAGCTTTGCATCTGATGCTTGGAATATGCCTTAAATAGATCACCTAGAATGAATTCAGAGAAAATAGAGCAATATAATGATGTAATTTAATAATAAAAACAGCTGTCAGTATTGAACACTGACTTGTAATGATACTTTATTCATCAGTTTTCTTCATTTCACTCAACAGCCCTACAGAGGAAGTATCTCCATTTCCATAAACAGAAGGAAAGTAAGAACTCCAAGACATGAATATTATGAATACATTTTACTCATTGGTAACTCGCTCAATAGTACATAGCTACAAAGCAGAAGAGCACAGGAAAAGTGACTAAAAACATTAGTGTAGTGATCATACCCTCATTGTTGAATTTGGAGATGTTCAGTAAAAGAGAAGACTTGCTAATAAAATTGTTCAATGCTAAGAGAAATGGATATGGATGAAGTAAGTCCATTGCCACAACTAATTTCCAAATTGTTCTGGTAGCCACTGAGAGGAAATTCTGCAGAAGAGGTTTAGACTTTGGTGGTAGATTGGACTGGATAGGCATTAGAATACTTCTAGTCTTGAGATTCTAAGGTTTTTATAACTCTATTTTATGTTAGTTCAGTAACATATTGGGCCTCCCAGATGTGGGAACTCATCACAGTGGTAAAGAATCTGCTTGACAATACAGGAGACGTGGGTTAGATCCCTGGGTTGGAAAGAGCCCCTGTAGAAGGAAATGGCTACCCACTCCATTATTCTTGCCTGGAAAATTCCATGGACAGAGGAGCCTGGTAACTACAGTCCATGGTGTTGCTAAGAGTCAAACATGACTTAGTGACTGAGCATACACCCACAGTAAAATATTGCTTTCATTTTCTCCTCTATTTACTTAACTTTTCCAAGCTGCCATTTCTCTTTGTTGATTTAACTCAGATATGCCTAGTATTTTTAGAGGCAAATGAATGATGACCTATCTCTTATACTAGGGTGCAAAGCAACATTTCCTTTACACATTTTCTCAAGTTTCCAGCTTTTCTGGTAACATTACTGCGAAGTATAGATACTTTTAACTTTCCTTGAAGCTTTACTAAATGACCTACGAAGGGAGGGACAGAGGCCAGTTTTAAATTATAAATGTGTGGATCACCACAGAAAAAATGTTATTTTTACTTTTGTCTTAGCCCATACCAGTAAACTCTGTTTCTTTACAAATGTAGAAAAATAATCTTAAGAAGTGCTATACTCAGATTTGAGAACTGGAAGAGAATTCCCCATTTTGGAATCAAGCAATGAGAATTATTTGATCCAACTACCTTCTAAAGATGATAGATTTTGGCCATGGCTTCAGACTCCTGATCATATACTATTTGTTAGTGAATATTTTGTTCTTTCCATAAATACCCCCCAAAGATGAATCAAGTTGAATCAAAAAATCCATTTATTGAGTCTTGATACTTGACAGATATTTAAACGTATTAAGGATTCTTTAAATATATGGGTGGTTTAGTTGTAAACATAGTTTGAATATATCCTAAAATATGCCTATTAAGCTCAATAATTTAAAATACTGATAAAAGGCCAATACTTTCATCTCATCAACAAGGCAAAATGCATTAATTCATCCAACAGATATTTTTTTGAGAAATTTTACACTCAAGGGGGGAAGGAGAGAGGAAAAAATGTAATATCATCAATTATTTGGTGAATTAAGAGAGATTTGGATTGTTAAAGTCAACTCAGGATAATTGTAGGTCTCAGAAATCCCAGATGTGTACACCCACAGGCTCAGAAGAAGTCTAGGACCTTCCACGTGATTCCTTGGGCTTTCTTTCCGCACTGGGTCAAGCATTCTTTGGCCCAGAGTAATAGACGAGGTCCTGAGTTTTGTGGGTCACCTCACTCAGTGGGGAGCAACATTTCTGTTAAGAAACATCCACTGTACATCCAAATCATTAGAGAGTTTATTTGACATTCTTCAGGAAGCCAGTGACTTTGGCAGCATTCATCCGAGAAAACCAAAACACAGGCCCTGTCTGTAAGGTGTTTATAGTGTCTTTAAACTCTCAGTTCAGATCAGTAGCTCAGTCGTGTCCGACTCTTTACGACCCCATGAATCGCAGCACGCCAGGCCTCCCTGTCCATCACCAACTCCTGGAGTTCACTGAGACTCATGTCCATCGAGTCAGTGATGCCATCCAGCCATCTCATCCTCTGTCATCCCCTTCTCCTCTTGCCCCCTAATCCCTCCCAGCATCAGAGTCTTTTCCAATGAGTCAACTCTTTGCATGAGGTAGCCAAAGTACTGGAGTTTCAGCTTCAGCATCATTCCTTCCAAAGAAATCCCAGGGCTG
>NW_011495082.1:6320409-6330409 GCF_000754665.1 Bison bison bison
CCCCTAACTCCCTCCCAGCATCAGAGTCTTTTCCAATGAGTCAACTCTTTGCATGAGGTAGCCAAAGTACTGGAGTTTCAGCTTCAGCATCATTCCTTCCAAAGAAATCCCAGGGCTGATCACCTTCAGAATGGACTGGTTGCATCTCCTTGCAGTCCAAGGGACTCTCAAGAGTCTTCTCCAACACCACAGTTCCAAAGCATCAATTCTTCAGTGCTCAGCTTTCTTCACAGTCCAACTCTCACATCCATACATGACCATAGGAAAAACCATAGCCTTGACTAGACAATCCGTTAATTTAAAACTTAGAATGATAAGTATATCCATCTTTGGGGATTCCCTTATTCTGTTTTAAACCTTTTATTTTATATTGGTATGTAGCCTATTAACCATGTTGTGATAATATCTTGTGGACAACAAAGGAACTCAGCCATACATAAACAGTATCCATTTTCCCCAGACTCCTCCTTGTGGATTTTAACTTCTTAAATTATATTATGTAAAGGCTTTTATTAGGTTATGTACTGATTTTGTCCTCCTTTCTTTGATCACACTATCAAAGTCTTTGTTTTTCACTTAATATTCCTAGGACTGTCGGTCTGTTTATGATCTTGTACTTTTGATAAGGACATTTTCTTCTTTAAAAAAAAGTCTTAAGCAGCAGTACCATGCAAATATTAAATATAATTTTATAAATATTAATGACAAATATTAATAAGTATATTCTAAATGTTCTGAAATGTTTATCAAAACAAACAATCCCAGCATTCTTTTTAGTAGATCTTCAAACCCTGAATATTAAATAACTAAGAGAGCATAAGACTCAAGCTCATTATTTTTTAGAATTTTGCATGAATCCTTAAAATATTTGGAGCTTCTGGGCAAAGTGGAAGGTTCAAATCTGCCCTAAAATTTAGGTTAATTATATTTTATCACAAATTTAATTACAGTTTTAATTAGAGAAATACCAGTGTCAAGTTGGCAGGTGGTTCAGCTGGAACTGTGTAGTAATTAAACAGATATAATGCCCCCAAAAGTCCAGCAGACAAAAACAAATTTTTAAAAAATTGTTTAGAAAATTAAACTTTATAGTGAGATATAAACTGGTTTTAAATTTTTAAAGCTTTAGAAGTCTTGCATTTGTATCTACAAATATGTGCATGGTTACAGAATGTAATTTTTTTTTACTTATCATAAATGTAATTTCATTGGTTTTAAATATTTTCAATATGCAACTGTGAAAATGACTTAATGCTTATAATGGATAATGATAATCACAATATAATTTTTTGTTTTGAAAAAATATCTCAAATTGCAGCTTTACTCTGTTTAGAAATTCTATAGCTTTGTACCTAGTCTTATTTTATGTTTTAAGATGAGTTCATTTAACACCATCACTAGAAAACCACGTCGTTTGTAGCATACACCGTGTCACGTTAAGACCATAACTGTGAATTTATTTTCCATCTTCCTCTTATATGTCGTAAAACCTCCTTTCTAAATAGCTGTAGACCCAAACTTGTTAAGGTCTCTTTGAAGAGCAGTAACATCTTTTTCAGCTCTCTCAGTAGATAAAATAAGTTTCAGGAAGTGAACCATTGATGTGGGGGTGTGTTGTGAGGAAGATCACTTTGGATTGACAAAGCGAAGTCATTCAACTTTCTGAGAAGGGGATGTTTATACCTGTCATTTCATAACTGTGAGCTATTGGGATTTTAGCAAGACTTCAAAATAATGGACAGGTGTTTGCATACCCTATTTGGAGAGAGACATTTATTTTTTAGCTCCTTTCCCAGTTTAAGTTCTGATAAAGAGATGAAAATAATTTGAGAATCTGAGTTCTTTGGGTGGATAAAAAAGCTACCAAGTTTCTTTTATTTGACTACTGGAATAATAAGTACTGTCATCTTCCTACTTTCGTAGACTTCACTGAATTCTATTAGCATTTATACAATATCTCAATAAACCTATCTACTAATGGATATAAGAAAAGCAGATGTTTTGTTTGCATTGCTTTGAAGGAATACAAAATTTGGAATTGTCTGAATTCTGCTAAAAACTCCAGATCTGAAAATAAAACCTTACCAGTCTAATGAATACAATGGCCCAAGAGAATAACTTCTAAAATTAAGAAATAAAAATACCTTCCTTAAATGAGTTTAGCATCACACATAGTGAATGGACAGAAATGATTTTAAACACTGATGTGGCTCTATATTTAAATCTATTGACTTTATAATGTACAGTATGAATCAGAAGAACCGGTGCTTTTTATTTGTAGCATTTAAGCCAGAAGCCTCTGCAGACAGGAAAATAATTTTATCCTAGGTTGTGTCCCATTTTTTCCCCACAGAGTTTTAAGTACTTCTTAAAAATTCTCTTGGACAAATTGTGAAAAATGTTGAAAAGTCTTATAATAATTTTTACAAAGCACCTTTTTGTGTAGAGTCATGTCTCAAATGGATATTTATTTCTGTTGAATATGTTTGTATTTTGCTGCTAAGTAGCAAGAACCAGCAGTTGGGAGTTATAAAAAGAGTTCTAGAGAAAATTTCTCTAAATGTGTAGCAGAGGAAAGCATAAAGAAGAAATATCCTTTTATTACCCAAATGTCCTTTGAGCCAACACATATTAAAATGATTTCTGTTAAAACAAACTTTTATATCACAAAGTTTTAGATAAAGTGTGGGTTAGTAAGTACTTGTTCCAAGGTAATAGTTACACACAATGTTCAATTCACTTAATATTTAACTAAGGTATTTATGCTAAATTTACCAGTCAGTGGTCAGGAAGGGGTTCACTTTAAAATTTTATATTTTGAGGTAAAATATAAATGCTTTGAGATACCTGGTCCTTAAGCAGACAGTTTCATGAGTTTTGATGAATATTTATACCCTTGTAACCAACACCTCAATCAAAATATAATAGAGTTTTCTCCAACACCACAGTTCAAAAGCATCAATTCTTCGGTGCTCAGCTTTCTTTATAGTCCAACTCACGTCCATCCATGCCTCCTGGAAAAACAATAGCTTTGACTAGATGGACCTTTGCCAGCAAAGTAATGTCTCTGCTTTTTAATATTCTGTCTAGGTTGGTCATAGCTTTACTTCCAAGGAGTAAGCATCTTTTAATTTCATGGCTGCATTCACCGCCTGCAGTGATTTTGGAGCCCAAGAAAATAAAGTTTTTCACTGTTTCCATTGTGTCCCCATCTATTTGCCATGAAGTGATGGGACCAGATGCCATGATTTTAGTTTTCTGAGTGTTGAGTTTTAAGCCACGTTTTTCACTCTTCTCTTTCACTTCCATCAAGAGGCTTTTTAGTTCTTCTTTGCTTTCTGCCATAAGTGTGGTGTCATCTGCATATCTGAGGTTATTGATATTTCTCCTGGCAAACTTGATTCCAGCTTGTGCTTCATCCAGCCCGGAATTTCACATGATGTACTCTGCATAGAAGTTAAACAAGCAGGGTGACAATACACAGCCTTGCTGTATTCCTTTCCCAACTTTGAACCATTCCATTGTTCCATGTCCAGTTCTAACTGTTGCTTTTTGACCTGAATGCAGATTTCTCAGGAGGCAGGTCTGGTGGTCTGATGTTCCCATCTCTTGAAGAATTTTCCGGTTTGTTGTGATCCACAACAAACTCTTCAAATTAGATACTATATATTACTCTGTCCTCAAGTTTATGGAATCTTTCTTCTATAGTCTTCAGTCTAGTGTTTATCACATTGAGTAAATTTCTGATTTCAGATGTTATCTGATAAGCGTGGGCATTACCTGTTTCCTTTATATAAAAGACAATCATACCATTCTATTTTCTAGTGTTTGAAAAAAAATCACCTTGTATGCTTTGTCTGGTTTTATAATTTTTTGTGTTAGGTAGTTAATTCCAGTAAGAGTTACTCAGTCCTGTGCTAAATGAGAAATCACCTATAATGTCTTTTTAAAAAATTTCTGCAGTGTTTATGTATATAATACTTATAACTGCTATTACTTTTTTTCAGGTATAGCTGAAAAAATTATTTCATAGTACTAAGCTATAGAGGTTACTAAAAGAATTGACTATGATGATTTGAGGTTCTATATAAAAAGTACAATTGTGCTATTACAATTAGATTTAGAATTAATGATATTCGATGGTCAAATTCAATCAGCTTTGATATATTTATTATTGCTTTTGATATCTTTGCTTACTCTCAAAACGTATTTTTGTCTATTCAAAGTCTAGTTTTAGAAGTTTAGATAAACTTTATATCTAATAGAAATGAAAAAGGAAATTATAACTCAAATTTTCTGTTGGTAAACTGCCAGTATTTGAAAATGATCATAAGCAATAATTTTTAGTTGAATTATGCCAATTAATTAGTTACTTATAGAAAAATAATAGAATATTTGGAATCTAGTTTTTGTATTGTTTTGAGTTAATCAGTTATATTTGTTGAGTTTGAATTTTTCAAATAAGCAGCTCTTAATTTTGTTTATATTAGATCATTGTAATTAGTTTGTAGATGGTCTGTATACTTGAAATTTGGCATTTCTCTACACTCACAAATATGCTTTACTTGAAATTATTGACTGTTCTTTGTCTTTTTAAACTTACTCTTAAATATTAAATTGTAGAATATTTATTGGTTATAGTATAATGCCTTTTAATGTATAGTAAAACAGGAAAGTTATAGTTATCTATTTCTAAACTTCAGCAGATTTTCTCAGCTCATCTGACTTGATTTTAAAACAATAGTATGTATCATTTATAATCTCATAACATATTTTTTACCATACTGTAATATGATAGAAAATGCCTCCAACAAATGGGAGTCCTGGTTCTATTTCTGTCTCTTACTTTCAACACGTGAAACTGTGATCTTTTCCATCTTTCTAGACCCAGTGATCTTATCTATAAAATTGTACTGATGCTTTAGATCAGTGTTTCTTAATGCATGCATAGAATAACCGTAAGTACATCTACCTACTGTTTACTTATACTCTTTTGTTATTATAATATTATGTAATATTGCCAAACACAAAACTTAGGAGGTAGTTTGCTGCTGCTGCTGCTAAGTCACTTCAGTCGTGTCCGACTCTGTGCTACCCCATAGACGGCAGCCCACCAGGCCCCGCCGTCCCTGGGATTCTCCAGGCAAGAACACTGGAGTGGGTTGCCATTTCCTTCTCCAATGCATGAAAGTGAAAAGTGAAAGTGAAGTCTCTCAGTCATGTCTGACTCTTAACAACCCCATGGACGGCAGCCTACCAGGCTCCTCCGTCCATGGGATTTTCCAAAACCCCTACTACTGCTAAGTCACTTCAGTCGTGTCCAACTCTGTGTGACCTCATAGACGGCAGCCCACCAGGCCCCGCTGTCCCTGGGATTCTCCAGGCAAGAACACTGGAGTGGGTTGCCATTTCCTTCTCCAATGCATGAAAGTGAAAAGTGAAAGTGAAGTCACTCAGTCAAGTCCGACTCTTAGCGACCCCATGGACTACAGCCTACCAGGCTCCTCCATCCATGGGATTTTCCAGGCAAGAGTTCTGGAGTGGGTGCCATTGCCTTCTCTGAAGGAGGTAGTTTAAGATAATACTGTAGTATTTTAAGGTAGTTTAAGTAAATACTGTGCTATTCCTCAAGTTAAGAAATAGAGTCCAATTTCCCTTTCCTTAAATTGGGGTTGGATTTGGTGACTCATTTGACATAGAATATGATAGAAGTGATAAGGCTTGAATCTCTAAGGTTAGGATGTGAAGAAACCTTTTAGCTCTACTGGAGAGGGCATCTTGAACATTCTCACTGTGAGCCCTAAGTAGCCATGTAAGAAATTAAACTATCCTGAGACTATTTGTTGGGAGAAAATCAGCCATGGGTCTCTAGTGTTTCTGCATGTCGCATGAACAGAGTCACTGATTGTCATTTTGAGGGGACTATCGCTTCAATAATGTTTGTACTGTAAACAGTCTTGATAGATGCAGATAGTGCCTCCTTTAGAGCAGAGGGCGGGCATGCTTGCCAACCATTATGAAAATTTTAGGTTCCCCAAGTTTAGGATTTTTCTCACGGAACACAAATTCCTGTATGTTTGGGTCTACTTTCCTTATCCTATAGGACCTGAAGACATGGAGAGCTGATACAACTATTTCATTTCACTTATATATAGAATTCAAACAAAAAGTAATATACCAATTATATACAACCCAAATGACACAACTAACATGTTTAGGTTCTGTTTTTAAAACCTTTTTAATTTTAATACATTCTTCTTGTGGGGATAAAAATTAGCTATCATATTGCACTTTTGTTAGAAGGTGATCAAGTAAGTCAGAATATGCAATTGGATAAAGGTTCAGGAATAAAAGAAAATATGAGAGATGATTATGTTATCATATATGACATATAGGACAAAAACTCCTCTGGATGCAGAAACATAAAAAGTTATCACAAAAATAAACATAGAACATAAATTCACTTTTTATCATTATTAATCTTTCTTTAACAAATACTAAGAATTGTATAATTTCTCCATAAGATAGAGGCCCTAGATAAGAAGGAAGACTTGAAAGAAGTTGTGTTCACGTTGCCATATAGGTTAGAGAACTTGTAACTGGTGCCTAAGACGCCAAGTGTGAGAACTTGGTAGAGACACAAGATATCACCGTACCAATGTTTTAAAATGATTTGGTGTCTGAATGTAATACTTTCAAAGATAAGGCAGCCTGTTATGTATACTAGTTATGAATTCAATTAAATAATTTTTTATTTATATTGTATAGTTTAAGAGATTTTGCATTAAGACTAGTTAAAAAACATTGAATGGTTTCAAATAAAGGGGTGAATAGTTGTATTAGCATAGGAACAAGATGACCCTGTGTATATGATAGAGTTGTGAGGAGAAATCTATTTTCTATAGATAGATAGATACACACATATATACACACATAGGTCTTCTCTAACCCCATTAGAGTAGTCTGAAGTGGGGTAAGTAGATTGAATGTGGATAGGATTAAAGAAGCATTTGTGATAATCAGTTGATTTGAAATTGAGGAGGAGAATGTTTTAGGTAGCATGGTAATCACTGTAGAATGTTGATGGAATCATGCAAACATAATTAAAAATAATGAACCTCTCTTTAATGATTACAGGTTGCCAACCACTATCCTTTCACTTGATATGCATTAATTTATTTGCTATTCCCAGAAACTCTGAGAGACAAAACTATTATCATCATGATTTTACCTATAAAGACTTTGAAGAGCAGAGAAATGAAGTAAACTGCCAATGTTACACAGTCAGTAAGTGAAGCATCAAGGATTTGAACTTGGGTAGCCTCTACATTTTTGCTTGTTGTTTATTCACTCACTCGTGTCTGGACTCTTTGTGACTCCATGGACAGTAGCCCACCAGGCTCCTCCGTCTGTAGGATTTCCCAGGCAAGAAGACTGGAGTGGGTTGTCCTTCTCTTCTCCAGGGGATCTTTCCAACCCAGGGAGCAAATCCATATCTCCTGCCTCATCAGGTAGTTTCTCTGAATGATCTGTTTGGTATAGTATCAAGCAAGTCATTAGGGAATTCAGTGAGAGTTGTTTCAGTGGAACAGTGCAGATAGAAATTAAAAAGCACTCAGTTGAAGAGTGTCTATTAACTTTCATTTTCAGGGAAGAGTAGGAGGTAGCAACATTTCCCTGAGTGGGAGACTGTGCAGATTGTATGGATAACTGAACTGATCTAAGGAAGTTTCCTTTGTGACAAAGCAGGCAGTATGTATACCTGGCCAAAGCTGATATCTTCATTTGGCCAAATTCAAGGCAATATTGATACCTTTGGGCTTCTCTGGTAGCTCAGCTGGTAAAGAATCCACCTGCAGTGCAGGAGACCAGGGTTTGATCCCTGGATTGAGAAGATCCCCTGGAGAAGGGATAAGCTACCCACTCTAGTATTCTTGAGCTTCTCTGGTGGCTCAGATGGTAAAGAATCCACCTGCAGTGTGGGAGGCCTGGGTTTGATCCCTGGGTTTGAAAGATCCCCTGGAGGAGGGCATGGCAGCCTACTCTAGTATTCTTGCCTAAAGAAATCCCATGGACAGAGGAGCCTGGCATGCTATGATCCATGAGGTCACAAAGAGTCGCACACAATTAAGTGACTAAACACCTTGGTACCTTTATGGGCTCTTGTATCACCCCAAGCTCTTGCTTCTCACTGGAGAAATGAAGCTCCTTCAAAGTCCACAGGAGTAGAACATTAATCAACTCGCACCAAAAGAAGCATCTTTTTGTAGTTTCTGAAGCCATTCATGATTTGCAAGGTCGTATGAGCAGGCTTGTAAAACTTGAGGATGCCCTATTATCCCTATTTGTAAACAGTGGTCCTGTGAAGAAAGTCTGCACCTCACCTTTTGCTAAAATAATGACTTTCTAGACTTTCTAGGTGTTAATTGGCCTCTGCTCTCCAAAATTTTTGTATCCATATAAGAGTCAAAACACACAAATGTGCATCAGAGATTAAATACACACAAATTTTATGATTGCAGAAAACAAAGTAAATGCAATAATAAGAAAGTGATTTTGGTTTCTAGATTCTGTCTCTCTTTCTTTCTAATATGTGGCTTTAATTTTCCAGCAATGATAGTGACTGTCATATGGCAAGACAGTTTTCCCTTACAAATTTGGATGGAAAAAAAAAACAAAACTTTCTTTTATAGATCAGCTATTCCAATATTGGATGAACAACAGTTCAGTTCAGTTGCTCAGTCATGTCTGACAATTTGCGACCCCATGAGCCAAAGCATACCAGGCTTCTGTGTCCATCACCAACTCCTGGAGCTTGCTCAAACTCATGTCCATCTAGTTGGTAATGACATCCAACCATCTTATACTCTGTCATCCCCTTCTCCTCCCACCTTCAATATTTCCCAACATCAGGGTCTTTTCCAATGAGTCAGTCCTTCGCAATAGGGAGCCAACACATTGGAGTTTCAACTTCAGCATCAGTCCTTCCAATGAATATTCAGGATGGATTTCCTTCAGGATGGACTGGTTGGATCTCCTTGCAGTCCAAAGGATTCTCAAGAGTCTTGTCCAACACCACAGTTCAAAACCATCAATTCTTTGGTGCTCATCTTTCTTTGTAGTTCAACTCTCACATCCATTCATGACTACTGGAAAAACCATAGCTTTGACTAGATGAACCCTTGTAGGCAAAGTAATGTCTCTGCTTTTTAATATGCTGTCTAGGATGGTCATAGCTTTTTTACCATGGAGCAATAGTCTTTTAATTTCATGGCTGTAGTCACCATCTGCATGATTTTGGAGCCCAATAAGATAAAATCTGTCACTGTTTCTATTGTGTCCCATCTATTTGCCGTGAAGAGATGGGACTGGATGCCATGATCTTAGTTTTTTGAGTGTTGAGTTTTAAGCTAACGTTTTCAGTCTCCTCTTTCACTTTCATCAAGAGGCTGTTTAGTTCTTCTTTGCTTTATGCTGTAAGTGTGGTATCATGTGCGTATCTGAGGTTATTGATATTTCTCCCGGCAATCTTGATTCCATTTTGTGCTTCATCCAGTTCGGCATTTCACATGATATACTCTACAAATAAGTTAAATAAGCAGTTTGACAATATATAGCCTTGACGTACTCCTTTTTCAATTTGGACCAATCTGTTGTTCCGTATTTGGTTGTTACTATTGCTTCTTGACCTGCATACAGATTTCTCAGGAGGCAGATAGGTGGTCTGGTGTTCCCATCTCTTGAAGTATTTTCCAAAGTTTGTTGTGATCCATACAGTCAAAGGCTTTGCTATAGTCAGTAAAGCAGAAGTAGATGTTTTTCTGGAACTCTCTTGCTTTCTCCATGATCCAATATATGTTGGCAATTTGATCTCTGGTTCCTCTAAATCCAGCTTCAACATCTGGAAGTTCATAGTTCACGTACTATTGAAACCTGGCTTGGAGAATTTTGAGCATTACTTTGCTAGCATGTGAGATGAGCGCAGTTGTGCAGTAGTTTG
>NW_011495082.1:6335409-6339645 GCF_000754665.1 Bison bison bison
TTTCTAATTGGATATTTAAAGCCATGCTTGAGTTTATGCATAATATATGTCCAAGCTTATAGATATGGATTATTTCTTCATGTTTTTCTTCTGAGTCAAATGAGATACATATGCTCTGAAAACTTCAAATATGTATGTATGGGTGCAGGGAAACTTCTATGATATTTAAAGTACTTTGAGAGAAGATAAACTTATTAAATCTTCCAAACCGCCAAGCAAAAGTACCCAAACAACTGCTAGTCAGTCAAGCCATTGAATCATAATTAACTCAAATAATGTGAGCAAAATTGTTAAGCTGAAAAATTGATATTTAACACTCTAGTTGAAACCAATATACTAGGTTGAGAAACATTTTCAGTCTCTTAGAAATATTAGACAATTTTACTGTTACTTTCATTTTTTGAGTTTATCATCTGTATGCAAACAAAAATTGGAGGATAAAAAAATAGCCTAAGTAGAACATATTATAATGGTGTGTGGTCCTTTTATACCTGATCTTCCAACTAAATGGAAACTCGGCTTTTTCTGTTAACAATATGAAATAAGTTGGTCATGCCAGTGCACTTCTCAGTGAACAAAATGGATAATATTAAAAGAGCATCAGTGTGTATTAACCAGCAGTTTCAGCGGAGGCCACAAACTGAGTGGATAAAGAAATCAAATTACTTTCTCAGTCCTTGGAGCCATTATTAAAGTTTTTGAGGTTCACAGAAAGAAAGATTGTGCATTTTACTTTTCCTTTGCCTTTCTTGCAGATTATCATAAAATTTTATTCCCACAAGTTATCCTCAGCACTAAATTTTCTTAAGAATGATTTTTGGTAAGTTAGGATTATGTGATTAAGGTTTTACCAAGTCTCGACTGGAATTAATTTCTAGAAGACACTATCCTGTATCCCCTGATTCAGCATTTCATTCTTCATAGTTTCATAATAATGTCAGCCTACAGGCAATCTTACCAACCAATTTTTTGCTCTATATTTAGATTATTATTATGATAATATGTGTGATACATCTGAGAAAGAGAAGCAAAATAGTCTGAAAAAGACAATATTAATATTTATAAAGCTAAGTTTTATGAAATCTCTGTTTCAGATAATTTTGCTTCAGAGGATGAAAGAACTCCCCCTTAGGCACAATTTGTTCATTTTTGCTCACTCATCTAACATCTTAAACATCACTTGATAAATGAGACTGCATTTTCATAAATAGTTTCGCACTTAAGCATAAAAAAGGAACAGGATATTTTGCTGTTGAAAGAAATTGTACCATTGTCAGATTGCTCAGAAACAAATATTGTGGAGATTTTTTCTTAAATTGAATAGGAAGTATAATCAACTTTGCATAAACTTACTAAGATACACATCTTATGCTGAGAAAAAGGAAAGTATATCTTTTTTTGAAGAATTTTTTTATTTATAAGCCTCGCAGAGTAAGTAAGACAAGTAAATACATGAATGCTGAAAAGTTAAGCCCTTTTTTTCTCAGCAAATGTGTGATATCTTTGAAGTTAGTGATGTGCCATTTGTAGAAATACGAGCTATGAATAGCAGTCGTCCAAAGTTAAACATGGCTTCCTGGTGGCTCGGACATTAAAGAGTCTGCCTGCAATGTGGGAGACCTGGGTTCAATCCCTGGGCAGGGAAGATTCCTTGGAGAAGGAAATGGCAACCCTCTCCAGTATTCTTGCCTGAAAAATCTCATGAACAGAAGGGCCTGGTGGGCTACAGCCCATGGGGTACCAAAGAGACACAACTGAAGCTCAGTTCAGTTCAGTCACTCAGTCGTGTCTGACTCTTTGCGACCCCATGAACCGCAGCACGCCAGGCCTCCCTGTCCATCACCAACTCCTGGCGTCCACCCAAACCCATGTCCATCTAGTCGATGATGCCATCCAACCATCCCATCCCCTGTCGTCCCCTTCTTCAGCTGCCCCCAATCCATCTCAGGATCAGAGTCTTTTCCAATGAGTCAACTCTTTGCATGAGGTGGCCAAAGTACTGGAGTTTCAGTCTCAACATGAGTCCTTAGCGCAAAGTTAAGTAGTGTAAAGGAAAGGCTCTTGTTAGGCACATGCGCACTTAGATGGAGGTACTATTTTGTTTGTGAAGCCAGTGTTTTCTGCTAAAATTTTTGAAAATTAGGATGGGATGCGATTACATATGGGAAAGAGATTTCAATCACTGTATTTAAAATGATACATGATATTTTGAAAGCAAATTAGAAAATCCATTTTTATTTCTTGTTTATAATTGAGTCAGGTCACAACCTCATTGAAAATTACATGATACATGTTACTTATGCCAGAAGACCTTCTTGATCTTGGGTTGACTTAGAGTTTTGACCTTGCCTCAGAACACAAAGCATTCTTGTTAACTGATGAGAGGTCACTGAGCTTACAGCATAGTCTTGGTGTTCATTTTAATAGATCAGTAATAAGGTGAAGGGGAATACCCCTGAGAATGACTCTAATAGAATTATTGCCTTTTCGTTATTAAGACCTCTTAAGATAATTGTTTTCCAAATTATAATATGATCTTTTTAGAACTTCTAGATTTAACATTGATTTATGCTAGTCAGATTCCATATTTGCTGTTTTACATATTGCTAATTTGCATTGTTTGATACATTTGAGATCTCTTAGGTTTATTTAAAATTCATTGCTGTATATTTTTCTCCTAAGATAACAGGAACAAAGTTATGGTTCTATTCCTCAGAATGATTATATTAAATATATTAATGCTGCTCGTGTGTTAAAGTCATTTATGTGTGTGTAAGCACACCAAATTTTATACATAAATTTGTATTTAGCATAGGTTAGTGCATAAAATGTGTTTCAATTAGACATTCATATTACAAATATCCTTTAGGTATTGAGAGGGCTTGAGCAGATTTAAAAAAAAAATCAATATTCTCTTTTGGAATGAACCATGTCTGATTAAAATATCTAAATATTTGATTTTTAAAACAGCAGTCTATAGGTTAGTTTTTCTCAATGTCATTAAGGACCTGAATGTCTTTCAATATTTGCTAATTTTTACTAAGCATTACCTTGTAAGTGAGGTTTTATGATCATTTCACTTCTAAGTATCCAATCCGAGCTAGTAAAGGCTATATAGACATTAGAATCATGATGTACCCTTTTGTAAAAACTAATTCATCTAGTCCCAGAGTTTCCGAGGTTAAAGAAAATGTTTACAACATGAGGAGAAACAATGTATTAAGGAATTTGAAATATAAATCTTTATCGTATTCAGTTAGCTAGCTTTTCGTTAATTATAGTCATGATTTTATTTACATAAAATCACAGTGATCAACTTTGCATGATTTTTTTTAAAGGGAGAGTTGTTTTTTTTTTTTTTAATGGGTGAATTCTCTATTTACTCAGAAATTTTTCCTTAAACATTTTCTAATAATTTACCAAACTTAAAAAAAAAAAATGAACTCATCTCATTTTTTCTTCCCTTAACATGAACTTTATTGATACATAGTTAACATAATATTGCACATATGTATATATTTTGACAAGTGTACACATCAGTATAAACACCATCACTATCAAGGTATTGAACAATTCTCTCACCCCAAAGAGTACCTTTGCTACTATTTGAAGCCTTATCTCCCCAAACCCCAGTTCAGGCAACCACTGGTCTAATTTGTATCATAGAATAAGCATAACTACTCTAACATAAGGTAAGTTATGTTAAAAGTTATGTTTGTTCTGTAATTTAATGTAATTGAAATTGAGCAATGTGTTTGGCCTGGCCTTATTTGCTCATAATGCTGTTTGGAGATATAGTCAAATTTTTCCATGTAAGTGTTTTTTTTTTTTTTTAATTTATGAGTAATGTAATACTTATACCAACATTGATCCATTCATCTGTTGATAGAAATTTAGTTTGTTCTCACTTTTCATCTATTATGAATAATATTATTACGATCATTCACTTATGAGGTTTTATGTAGATAAATGGGAAAAGGCAATGGCAACCTACTCCAGTACTGTTGCCCAGAAAATCCCATGGATGGAGGAGCCTGGTGGGCTGCAGTCCATGGGGTCGCTAAGAGTCAGACACGACTGAGTGACTTCACTTTCACTTTCCACTTTCATGCATTGGAGAAGGAAATGGCAACCCACTCCAGTGTTCTTGCCTGAAGAATCTCATGGACAGAGAAGCCTGGTAGGCTGCAGTCCATGGGGTCGCACAGAGTCGGACACGACTGAAGCGACTTGGCA
>NW_011495082.1:6339745-6353202 GCF_000754665.1 Bison bison bison
GCAGGCAGCAGCAGCGTGTAGATAAATGTTTGCATTAACTATCCTAGGTGCCTAGGAGTAGAGCCACTGGTCCTTTTCAATTTCTCTCAGCAGTGTTTTATAATTATCAGTGTTCAGATCCTGGGATAAAACTCAGTTGGGAATGATATATGTATTTTAAGTATTTTTTCCTTGATTCAATTTGCTAAGCTTCCTATGAATTACTGCATCGATAAAGGTATTGTTCTGCAATTTTATTTTAATAGTGACCTTGTTTGATTTGTTTTCATCAGTTACATCATTTTCTGATTTGTGTATCAGTTTTGGAGACCATAATGCTGGTCTCCAATACTGACATAAAGTATTTTGTCCTCCTCTGTTTTCTAAAACATTTGTGTAAGGTTGTACTAATCTCTTCAGTATTTGATAGGGTTCATCAAGGAAATCATGTGGTCACAGGGTTTCATTACAGAAATCTTTTAAAATTGTAAATATAATTTCTTTAATATGGATAGGGGATTTATGTTTTCTGTTTATCCTTTTGCCATTTTTTAGTAACTCTTGACTTTCTAGGGATTCTGTTTAAATTATTGAATTTGTTATTGTCAATGATTTATAATTTTTTTCCTATATCATTTTTATATATATGGATTCCATAGGATGGCACTTTTTCATTCTTGGTATTAGAGATGATTGCTTTTATTTTCTTCTTGTTCAGTTTCGTTAAAGATTTATCAATTGTCTTGTTCTTTTTAAAAAAGTAACTTTTGGTTTCCTTAATTCTTTTTTTCACTATTCCACTGACTAGGTCATTGCTTTCTGTTCTTATCTTCATTATGTCCTTCTGTTTACTCTGGGACTTTTCTCTCCTTTACCATGACATCTTAAAACAGAAGTTTACATTATTGATTTCAGATATTTATTACTTTCTTAGGTAACCATATTAAAACTAAAAATTTTATCCTGAAAGCATTGTTTTAGTTTTGTCCTATAAATTTTCATATGTCACACTTGTATAAATATTCTTTTAAAAATATTTTCTGAATTTACTGTGATTTCCTCTTCTGCCAAAGGTATCTTGATATAAGGTGCTTAATTTAACAAAGAAGGGAATATTTGAAGTTGTTCTTGCTGTAGTTTATTTTTCATAACATTCCATTGTGTTCATGCTCTCTATAAATGCAATCTTTAAAATGTATTGATTTTTTTGGTGCCTCAGCAAAAGTTCAATACTGGTGAATGTTTTATATACAGTAACACATAATATATACTCTGCTGTTAATGAAGTGTTTATAAATTGTTTTATACATTCTTTAAATTCAAGTCTTCTATATACTTATAAATTTTTTGGCTACTTGTATCATTTAAAAGAGAGGAAAACTTAATCTCTAGTATAATAATAAAACTATTTCTTATTTTAGTTCAGTAGTATTTGATGTATTTGCTATATATGCAAATTTTGTGTTATATTTGCATGTATGTATATTTGGTATATTTACTATATATTAATATAAATATTTCATAAATGTACAGATCTATATCCCTGCAGATTTAGACATATAATATCATTATATGTGCATAAATATTTAGATTTTCTGAGTATTCTTAATTTATCCCTGTTGTTATCATATTTCCTTCTATCTACTTAGTAATATTCTTTATTCTGAAGCTAACTTTGTTTGCTTTTAATATAGATACTCCATCCATCATCTAATTTGTGTTTTGTATGCTATATCTTTCCCTGTAATTTTAACTTTTCTGTATATTTAAAGAAAAGTGCAGTTCTTTAAGAGAGGATATATTGAGTTTGCCTTATATACATTGGAATACTTACCTTTTATTAAAGTAATTAGCTCATTTGCGTTTATTATAGTTACTAAAATCCTCAGCTTTAAGTCTATCATTTTTCTGTTTTCCATTCATCCCGTGTTCTTAGTTTTTTTCCCCCTTTTTTCTTTATTCCTTTGTATTGATTTTAACACAACTTTTTGTAACCTATATTGGCTAATTTGTTGAAGTTGTTCGGTCACTCAGTTGTGTTGGACTCTTTGTGACCCCGTGGACTGCAGCATGCCAGGCTTCCCTGTCCTTCACCATCTCCTGGATCTTGCTCAAACTCATGTCCATTGAGTCAGTGACAACATTCAACCATCTCGTATTCATTCGTCCGCTTCTCCTCCTGCCTTCAATCATTCCCAGAATCAGGGTCTTTTCCAATAGTCAACGCTTATCAGATGGCCAGAGAATAGGAGCTTTAGCATAAGTCCTTCCAGTGAATATTCAGGGTTGATTTCTTTTAGGATTGACTGGTTTGATTTCCTTGCAGTCCAAGGGACTCTCAAGAATCTTCTCTAACACCACAGTTCAAAAACATCAATTCTTCAGCACTCAGCCTTCTTGATGGTCCAACTCTCACATCCATACATGACTACTGGAAAAATCATAGCTTTGATTAGAAAGACCTTTGATGGCAAAGTGATGTCTCTGCTTTTTAATACGCTGATGAGGTTTGTCATAGCTTTTCTTCCAAGGAGCAAGTTTTTAATTTCATGGCTGCAGTCACCATCTATACGGATTTTGGAGCTCAAGAAAAAAAATGTCTCTCACTTTTTCCATTGTTTTACATCTATTTGCCATGAAGTGATAGGACCAGATGCCATGATCTTAGTTATTTGAATGCTGAGTTTTAAGCCAGCTTTTCCACTCTCCTCTTTTACCTTCATCAAGAGGCTCTTTAGTTCCTCTTTGCTTTCTTCCATAAGGGTGGTGTTATCTGCATGCTGCTAAGTCACTTCAGTCGTGTCCGACTCTGTGTGACGCCATAGACAGCAGCCCACCAGGCTCCACTGTTCCTGGGATTCTCCAGGTGAGAACACTGGAGTGGGTTGCCATTTCCTTCTCCAATGCATGAAAGTGAAAAGTGAAAGTGAAGTTGCTCAGTTGTGTCCGACTCTTTGCGACCCCATGGACTGCAGCCTACCAGGCTTCTCTGCCATGGGATTTTCCAGGCAAGAGTACTGGAGTGGGTTGCCATTGCCTTCTCCATTATCTGCATATCTGAGGTTATTGATATTTCTCCTGGCAATGTTGATTCCAGCTTGAGCTTCATCAAGCCCAGCATTTCTCATGATGTACTCTGCATATAAGTTAAATAAGCAGGGTGACAGTGTACAGCCTTGCTGTACTCCTTTCCCAACTCGAACCATTCCACTGTTTCATGTCAGGTTCTAACTATTGCTTCTTGACCTGCATAGAGATTTCTCAGAAGGCAGGTAAAGTGGTTTAGTATTCCCCTCTCTTTAAGAATTTTCCACAGGTTGTGTGATCTCAGTAGCAAAAGGATTTAGCATAAAGTAAAAGTAGATGTTTTTCTGGAATTCTCTTGCTTTTTCTATGATCCAGTGTATGTTGACAATTTGACCTTTGGTTCCTCTGCCTTTTCTAAATCCATCTTGAACATCTGAAGTTCTCGATTCACATACTGTTGAAATCTAGCTTAGATGATTTTGAGTACTACTGTGCTAGCGTGTGAAAGGTTGCTGCTGAAGGAAAAGACACCCGGATTCTTGGCCACCAGAGGAGAAGAATTCAACCCAGGGCCAGAGCTCAGAGCTTTTGTGTAATTAAGTTTTATTAAAGTATAAAGGAGATATTAAAGTATAAAAGAGAAAGCTTCTGACATAGGCATCAGAAGGGGGCAGAAAGAGTACCCCCCTGCTAGTCTTCAGCTGGGTGTTATATAGTCACTAGCAGTCTGTTAATGAAAGAAAGGAATGTCTTAAAACTCAGAATGGCACCAGGCCCCTCATCCATAAGATGTATTTTGGGATAATCTTGGCACCAGAGGACTCATTCTGGGCCATTAAATGATTGACTTGAATCTTGTAGAAGGGCAGATTACCATACAAATAGTTTCGTTTACATATTTAGGAGAACAATGAGTATAACATAGTGTTTTGTCAAGTAGGTTCTGAGCCATTAGGTAGAACCAAAGACAGAGTTTGGGGTAAATGCATAGTACATTAACATAGCTTAAGACAAGCATTTTCCATAAGAAAAATGCATTGGTTAACTTAAGGTCTGAGAGTAGTTAACTACAGGTAAAACCAGGTGTCGTTATGGCAACGCAGTATTTTAAGAGAAACCTCCTTTTAAATTTGTATAGAGAAGGAAAAAATATCCCTAGTTTGTTTCCTTCTACCACTTAAGGCAGATAAAAATGTCTGACACTTGCAGCCTATTTCCTCCATTTGGAGACCCCTGGCCTTCCTGCCTGTTACCTTCTCACGTGCGATTGTGCGGTAGTTTGAACATTGTTTGGCATTGCTCTTCTTTGGGACTGAAATGAACACTGACCTTTTCCAGTCCTGTGGCCACTGCTGAGTTTTTCAAATTTGCTTACATATTGAGTGCAGCACTTTCACAGCATCATCTTTCAGGATTTGAAATAGCTCAACTGGAATTCCATCACCTCCACTAGCTTTGTTCATAGTGATGCTTCCTAAGGCCCATTTGACTTCACACTCCAAGATATCTTGCTCTAGGTAAGTGATCACAGCATTACAATTATCTTGGTCATTAAGATCTTTTGTGTATAGTTCTGTGTATTTTTGCCACCTCTTCTTAGTATCTTCTGCTTCTGTTAGGTCCATACCATTTCTGTCCTTTATTGTGCTCATCTTTGTATGAAATACTTGGTGTCTCTAATTTTGCATGAGATACTTGATATCTCTAATTTTCTTGAGATCTCTAGTCTCTTCCCTTCTGTTGTTTTTCTCTATTTCTTTGCATTGTTCACCTAGGAAGGCTTTCTTATCTCTCCTTGATATTCTTTGGAAATCTGCATTCAGATGGGTATATCTTTCCTTTTCTCCTTGCCTTTCACTTCTCTTATTTTACCTACATGTAAGGCCTCTTCATACAACCATTTTTCTTTTTTTTAATTTCTTTTTCTTGAAGATGGTTTTGATCATCACCTCCTGTACAATGTTGCAAACCTCTGTCCATAGCTGTTCAAGCACTCTATCAGATCTAATCTCTTGAGTCTAATTGTCACTTCCACTGTATAATCATAGGGATTTGATGTAGGTCATACCTGAATGGCCTAGTGGTTTTCACTACTTTCTTCAATTTCAGTCTGAATTTGGCAATGAATTCATGACTTGAGCCACAGTCAGCTTCCAGTCTTGTTTTTGCTGACTGTATAGAGCTTCTCCATCTTTGGCTGCAGAAAATATAATCAAATTGATTTCATTATTGACCATCTGTTGAAGTCTATGTGTGGAGTCTCTGGTGTTATTAGAAGAGGGTATTGGCTATGACCAGTGTGTTCTCTTGACAAAACTCTGTTAGCCTTTCCCCTGCTTCATTTTGTACTCTAAGGTCAAACTTGCCTGTTACTCCAGGTATCTCTTGACTTCCTATTTTTGCATTCCAGTCCCTTTGAAGAAAAGGACATCTCTTTTTAGTATTAGTTCTAGAAGTTCTTGTAAGTCTTCATAGAACCATTAGACCTCAGATTCTTGAGCATTACTTGGGGCATAAACTTGGATTACTGTGATATTGAATAGTTTGCCTTAGAAATGAACAGAGATCATTTTGTCATTTTTCAGATTGCACCCAAGTACTCCATTTTGACTCTCTTTTTGACTATGAGGGATACTCCATTTCTTCCACGGTTTTCTTGCCCACAGTAGTAGATATAATGGTCATCTGAATTAAATTTGCTCATTCTGGTCCATTTTAGTTCACTGATTCCTAAAATGTCGATACTCTTGCCATCTCCTGTTTGACCATTTCCAATCTACCTTGACTCATGGGCCTAACATTCCAGATTCCTATGCAATAAACATTGATTTATTATAGGTATTTTAAATATAATTTAGTGATAATCATAAGGTTTGAATATGCATTATTAACTTTTCCTTGTTTGCATTCAAATGATTTGATCTAGCATTCTATTTAATATAGAAAACTTCCAAATCTACACTTTCTATCCCTCTTTCATCATTTTACTGATTATCTTGCTTTTTACTTCTACTTACGTTATAAACTTTAAAATATGTGGCTTTTGATTTTGATTTAAATATCTAATTATAATTTATTTTTAAAGATATTATATAAGTATATAAGTATAAATGTAAGCATAGACATATTCATATACATGAGAGAGATTTTAAAGAATTAGCTCTGGTGATTATGAAAACCTGATAAATATAAAATCCTTGGGTTAGGTTCCTATGCTTATACATCAGGAAAAGTTACAAGTCAAGTCTGAAAGCAGTCTACTGGTCATAGTTCATAAATTGGTATATATTAATAATATCACATCTAGCCATTTTTCTTTCCAAAGTAAACACTCAACCAGGTGTATTGCTTGGAAGTTTTTTCCATTGGGAGGATTTCACTATACCACTGTCCTTCAGGGATGTCCCAGAAGGGGGCTCTGTAAAGTTCTAACTGTCTGCTATTCAGTGGTGATTACATATTATGCAGGACCATTGTAAATCAGGCCTGGGTTTTTCCTTCCTGTATCAGTTGATCATTGGGAACTCCCCTTGAGACCTTAGTACAGCAGGAGTGGGGATAATGGAGATTGGGGCCACTTCTCTGTGTAACTGATTTGTACCTTCAGGAATTGTTTGGGGCCTGATTTTTGTATACCACTTCCGTTTAATGATGGAGTCCTGCTGTGTATGCTCAAGTCATGACACGGTGGGTTAAATAATGTCAAGTTCATTATGGACAGCTCAGATCATATGGTACTTGGTGGTCTGTTATTAAACCATTCCACAACTAGTAAGGCCTAATGGTAGGGCAAAAGCTGTTTCTCAAAAGGAGAGAAGTAATTTTCAGAGGATGCCTGGGATTCTACGGCCTTGCAATGTGGCTTCACCTAAGGGTCCTGCTAAAGGCACCACCAGCATCGCTATTACACTGACACTGCAAGCACCATTGGATCTACCGGATCATATGGTGCAGGGGGCAGAGCAGGTTGCGTGGTAGCCTGGGCTTGTTGGAGAACTTTCTCTTATTTAGGTCTCAGTCAAAACTAGCAGTTTTTGTTTGTTGTTAGGCATTCAGTTTATTTTATAAAATTCTAAAAATCAGATGTTCTATCACATGGTATAAAAAGCTAAATTGTGTTACGAGTCTTGAAAAGAACAACAGGAGGCCCTTATCCCCATCCCTTAGCCCAGTCCTGTTCTCAAGAGGCAACTACTTTTATCGCTTTCAGCTTTTTTCTTGCTATGGTATATATTTCTGTTGTTACCGAACCAAACTCACCTGACATATAACAAAGTCAATCTGTCGACACCAGGTTATGATGAAGGAAGGAGTAGTGTTTTTTTTGCAGGATGCCAAGCAAGGGAGTGAGAGACAGCCTCAGATCCACTTGGTCTTTGAGTTAAGGGTTTCTAAAATAGAATAGGTAAACTGGGATTAATCATCCTTTTGTGACATTCCTTAATCTAGTTTCAGCAGCCAGGATGCCTATGCTTACAAGTTTCTGGTTTTGTGATCCATACCTGGAGGCTGTGTTAGGTCATCTTGCCCTCAGAAACAACCTGAATCTGTACATTAACCATGTTATTGACAACAGCAATTGCAGTCATCTGACTCTGGTTGGTTATTGTTTAGGTAGCACAAGATTGAGATTATATGGCACAAAAAAGGGCATAAAGTTTTGGGTAGAGAGGTTAATCATAATAAACTCAGCAGGGGAACTTGGTTTTAGGGAGACAGCTTCATTTCCATATTTATTAAAAATTTACATCTATATCTGTTCATTTGTTTACATTTATGCATATGTTAAGTTGTGACTATGGAAAACAGGATTTATTTTTCTTGTGATCTCCTGCCAAAACTATATCCCTATTCTCTTATTAGTTATAACTTTAAAATCAGTATTCATGCAAACATTCCTTTGATTATTGTGCATTGCTGAGACATAGTGTACTGTGACTATTAAAACTGTACAATTTTACTTTTCATTGAGTTAGCAATTCCCTTGTTTTTTGTTTGTTTGTTTAATGTATATGCTGCTGCCTAGTTGCTCAGTCATATCTGACTGTTTGCAGCTCCGTGGGCTGTGGCCCGCCAGCTCCTCTGTCCATGGGGATTCTCTCCAAGCAAGAATACTGGAGTGGGTTGCCATACCCTCCTCCAGGGGATCTTCCTGACCCAGGATTAGAAACGGGGTCTCCTGCCCTGTTAGCATAAGCTACTCCCTAAATTTTCCTGGACTCCACCACACAGCTGAAACCCCTTGTTACAGTCACACATGACAGGTGTTGTGCAGGCTGACCTCTCTCTTCCTCTGTCATCTCTCCATCTTTCATATCCCACATCTACTTCTCCCATTTGAGACCTTCATGCTGGTATGGACTTGTTGCTCGATAAGTCTCTTCCACGACTCCCATCCTGGGGGTTTTCCTTCACGACTGTATGGGGGAATTCTCTTCATCTCCTCCTCATGTTGATACCTGGTTTCCTGGACTCCATTTCTCATTCAGTCTTGGTTTACTTCTTTGTTTTAGTGCAGTCAACTTCAAATAGCTTGCTAAGCAGGTGTGATGTTGTGATTTATAATAAGTTTATATTTGATGTTTTTTAAATTGGATTTTTGTTCTTCAAGCTTTTTAATTTAATTTTATTGAAGTATAATTGATTTACAATGTCATGTTAATTTCTGCTGTACAGCAAAGTGACTTATTTCTATACACATATTCTTTTCCATTATGATTTATCCTAATATATGGAATAGAGTTCCCTGTGCTATATAGTAGAACCTTGGTGTTTATCTATTCTCTGTGTAATAGTTTGCATCTACTAACCCCAAACTCTCAGTCCCTCCCCCACCCCATATCCCCCATGGCAACCACAATCTCTTCTCTATTTCTATGAATCTCTTTCTAATTCATAGATAGGTTCATTTGTATCATTTTTATTTTAGATTCCACATTAAGCAAGACCCTATGGTATCTGTTTGTTTTTTCCTGTCTGACTAACTTCACTCAGTAGGATAATCTCTAGGTCCGTCCATGTCACTGCAAATGGCATTATTTCATTCTTTTTTTTTCTTTTACAACCAAATGGTATTCTGTTGCATGTATATATGATGCTAAAGCTGAAACTCCAGTACCTTGGCCACCTCATTTGGAGAGTTGACTTATTGGAAAAGACTCTGATGCTGGGAGGGATTGGGGGCAGGAGGAGAAGGGGACAACTGAGGATGAGATGGCTGGATGGCATCACCGACTCGATGGACGTGAGTTTGAGTGAACTCCGGGAGTTGGTGATGGACAGGGAGGCCTGGCGTGCTGTGATTCATGGGGTCGCAAAGAGTTGGACACGACTGAGCCACTGAACTGAACTGATCACATCTTTTTTTATCCAGTCATATGTCAATGAACATTTAGGTTGCTTCCATGTCATGGCTATTGTAAATAATGCTGCAGTGAACATTGGTGTACATGCATCTTTTCAAATTATAGTTTTCTCTGGATATATACAGAGGAGTGGGATTGCTGGATCATATGGTAGCTCTATTTTTAGTTTTTTAAGGAACTTCCATACTGTTCTCTATGGTGGCTGTACCAATTTACATTCCCACCAACAGTGTAGGAGGATTCCCTTTTATTCACACCCAAAGCTAGCAGTTTTTCAGGTCACTTGTTAAAGGGCCAGAGTAACACACCCAAATAAAGAATATTTTGCCTCCAAAATTCAGAAAGACCCAGAACAAGATATAATTTAATTTGGTTTCAAAATTTATCTTATCATTCAGGCCATTTCCAAATTATTTCCAACGGGTCAGCTCCACTTGGAAATGAAAGTAGAACATCCTGCCAAGGTATGTCTGATTCTGTAGTAGAAATCACCATGCAAGATTTATAGAACTTCTGAATATGTCTCTTAGATTGCAGCCTAAAGAAAATACCTTTTACTTTAGTATAGTAATAGCAGAATATCTTATAATAGACCATGTTCATTTGTTATCTAAACAGTTTACTTTTGTGAGTAGTTCTGTTTTTATATGAACTGATCTTTCAGTTTGTTAAGACATGAACTAAACCAAGTCACCTAATTTTCTATAATTTGGAAACCATTAAGAATTAGAACAAATGATTCCATACGTATAGGAAAGGCAGGAAAATTGAATAGTATATTATATTTTCACTGATCTGAAATTCTCTGTATATAAGAACTGAATGCCATAATAGGGCCCCATCTTTCAAAGATTCTGAAAAACTGGTGAATGTATTTTTTGAATTAAAATCCAGGTTCACAGGCATAATATATGTGAGGTAGCAAGGCAGAGTATTTTAAGCAGGAATATTTCTAAAACTTCTAAGCTTAGTGTTCTATAAATTTTGAAGAAAATTAAGTTTTTAAGTTACTATAGATGAGTTCAATAATTCATAATAATTCTTTTCTACATGAATGAGCTGGCACAGGGACAACCACAACCTGAGGAGTGCATTGTAGAATCCTGCAGATTATTTAATGTTACCACTACTTTAAAAAATTTATTAGATACAGACAAACATACTTTGAGAAGCATAGTCTTTGTCATTAATTATTTCATAATTAAAATGTAGAAAGAACAGAAATAGTAAATTAAACAAAACTACAGTTTAAAGAAGTATTCAGAAAAAAAAAAGTGCCATCAGGCAGATGGAAGAGTCAGAAGCTTTTGTGGTTATTCAATCATTAAGTCATGTCTGACTCTTTGTGACCCCATGGACTGCAGCATGCCTAATTTCCTTGCTTTCCACTATCTCTAGGAGTTTGCTCAAATTTATGTCCATGGAGTCAGTGATACCATCTGACCATCTCATTCTCTGTCGCCCCCTTCTTTTGCCTTCAAATCTTTGCCAGCATCAGCGTCTTTTCCAATGAATTGGCTCTTTGCATCAGGTAACCACGGTATTGGAGCTTCAGCATCAGTCCTTCCAATGAGTATTTAGGATTGATTTCCTTTAGGGGCATCTTTTCCCTTGTCACACTCCAATCCAGCAACAGTTCATGAACAAACTTCCTTTGTGAGAAATCAGAAACTAATTGAAAAGGTCTTGCATGTTGCAAGAATGTGAAATCAGACTCACTAGAGCCTGTAGGGAGACTCCAGACTCCATCTCTCCAGAGACCTTACCTTTGTGTAGTGCCACATGATCAGGAGAAGGAAATGGCAACCTTCCTGGAGAGGAAATGGCAACCCACTCCAGTATTCTTGTCTGGAGAATCCCCATGGATGGCGGAGCCTGGTGGGCTAAAGTCCATTGGGTCACAAAGAGTTGGATACAACTAAGTGACTAACACACACACAGACACACACATGAACACATGATCAGGAAGAAACGTCCTAGTTCCCAGGTTCACCAGGTGGAAAAAGTTGGTCTGTACATCCCACACCCCTGCTTTTTGACAAGTCTCCACAGAGGACTGGCTTCTGCTTGCCAATCCTGGAACTCTTACTGGACCAGCATACTCTGGCTGCCTAGAGGAAAACAGACATGATTGCTTGGATTGGTAGAAGGCCATACACAAAAATCAACTAAAAATCTATTAATGGTTTAAACATTAATACCCCAAATTGTGAAACTTCCAGAAGATAGCATAAGGGGGAAATCTTCATGACATTGATCTTGGCAAGGATTTTATGGGTACGGCACTAAAAACACAGTCAACAAAAACAAAAATAAAGTTATATCAAAATAAAAAGCTCCATAGCAGAGGAAACAATCAACCCAGTAAAAGGCAATCCACAGAATGGGAGATTATATTTGCAAACTATATATCTAATAAGGATTGAATCTGCAAAATGTATGTAAAGCCTATAACTCTTAAACTTATATAGGGAAAAAACTAATAACCTGGTTTTAAAATGGCTTCGGCACCTAAATATATGTTTTTACAAATGGCCAAAAGATACATAAAAAAATCCTTAGTCACCAAACATCAAAAAATGGAAATTAAAACCGAAGAGAGATATCACCTCACATCTATCAGCATGGCTATTGTAAAAATAATAATAAAAGACATGTGTTGGCAAACATATAGAAAAATTAGAACTCTTGTATATCACTAGTAGGAATGTAAAATGGTACAGTTGCTATGTAAAACAGGATGGAAGCTCCCCCAAAATTAAAAATAAAACTACCATATGATCCAGAAATCTCACTTCTGGACATTTGTATAAAATAATTAAAGTTAGGATTTTAAAAAGATATTAGCACTCACGTGTTCATTTTAGTTCTAAAAGGAGCAACCTAATTGATGGATGAATACATAAAGAAAATGTATATACAATGCTACAGTCATTTCTCGGTGTCCATGGGAGGTTGGTTCCCTCCCATAAGCATATCCTCCCTGATACTTTGAATCATCTCTAGATTGCTTACCGTGCAGAACAATGTGAGTATTATGTAGATAGTTGTAAATATGATGTAAATGGTATGTAAAGAGTTTGCAGGGTGTGGCAAATTCAAGTTTTGCATTTTGGAACACTCTGAAAGTTTTTCTTTTTTAATATTTTTGACCCACAGTTGGTTTAATCCATGAATGCAGAACCTGCAGATAAGGAGGACCAACTGCATACTATTCAGCCTTAAAGATGAAGGAAATTCTTCAATATGTAATAATATGAATGAACCTCAAGAACATTTGCTACATTAAAAAAATTAATCAGAGGCAAATACTCCATGACTCCACTTTTCTATTTATTTTTTAAGTGTTTTTCTAAGATATGTGTTCACACAATCTAAACTGATTTTTAAAAGAATGTAATGATCTAGTGCAAACTAATAATTTCCTAAATTTCAGTTGTTTTTAATAACTGTTATCAACCTTATTTTTTTCTTATTTTGATTTAAGGAAAAAGCTATTTCCATATAAAGCCTCAAAGAACAAAAAATGTCTGTATCCATGATCTCTAAGCTTGCTGCTTATATATCTCAAAAGACTTTTTATGTAGCTATTTGTCCCTATTAGAAGAATGGCCTTCTTTTCATGCCCCAAAAGGATTTAGACTACTCTCTGACTGTGAGACAAAAATTTGGATTCTACTAGGGAAATAGATGGGGAAACAGTGGAAACAGTGTCAGACTTTATTTTTCTGGGCTCCAAAATCACTGCAAATGGTGACTGCAGCCATGAAATTAAAAGACGCTTACTCCTTGGAAGGAAAGTTATGTCCAACCTAGATAGCATATTCAAAAGCAGAGACATCACTTTGACAACAAAGGTCTAGTCAAGGCTATGGTTTTTCCTGTGGTCATGTATGGATGTGAGAGTTGGACTGTGAAGAAGGCTGAGCGCCGAAGAATTGATGCTTTTGAACTGTGGTGTTGGAGAAGACTCTTGAGAGTCCCTTGGACTGCAAGGAGATCCAAGCAGTCCATTCTGAAGGAGATCAGCCCTGGGATTTCTTTGGAAGGAATGATGCTAAAGCTGAAACTCCAGTATTTTGACCA
>NW_011495082.1:6353302-6369526 GCF_000754665.1 Bison bison bison
ACCACCTCATGCGAAGAGTTGATTCATTGGAAAAGACTCTGATGCTGGGAGGGATTGGGGGCAGGAGGAGAAGGGGACGACAGAGGATGAGATGGCTGGATGGCATCACTGACTCGATGGACGTGAGTCTGAGTGAACTCCCGGAGTTGGTGATGGACAGGGAGGCCTGGCGTGCTGTGATTCATGGGGTCACAAAGAGTCAGACGCGACTGAGCGACTGAACTGAGGGAATCTATAAGCTGTATTTGTATATACCTATAATCTCTGCACATTTCCTTTCCAAATTGGAAATTCCTAAATCAGAAATCGAGGAAGAGGAGAAAAAGGAAAATAAAAATTGGGAGGAGACCCAACCCCCACACCTGTGAAGTCTGATTTTTCTCACTAGAAATAATTTTTGAAAAACTCTCCCCTCTGCGTACAGTGTTGAAACTCATGTTTGTATGAAATTAATTTCTTTTGAATTATCATCTACTAGTTGTTTTCAAACTGTTTCTCAGAACATTGCAGACCTTTTACTGGGAGTGTTAAAAAATAGATCTGAACAGAAGTTTTGATAAAAGACAATGTTATTACCAAGTTCATTTTGTAGGTAGAAACAGAGGACAGTATATTAGAGTCAAGAATTAATAGTGGATTTCAAATCTAACAAGGAGATGACTCCAGTTACTTATGTCACTCTTTTGATTACTTTTGGTCTATCCCCTATTTCTGATTCTGGAAAATTAATCTACAAGGTTCACTTATAGTCTATGCTTTAATTACTTACTTTCCCAACCATTTAAAATTAGAAATTACATTTATCTTCTAAAAAGCATAAAGCATAAAAATAAAAAATGTCCAAGCATTAATTATGAATTTTTAAAACAGAAGAAATAATAATTAAAATGTAAAAACCAACATTTAAAAGAAAACATAATAAAATCATCAAAATATCCTTTGCAATTAGAACAATAGAGAAGAATCATAGAGAATAATAAAAAGTTAGTGTTCAGTTCAGTTGCTCAGTCATGTCTGACTCTTTGCAACCCCATGTACCACAGAACGCCAGGCCTCCCTGTCCATCACCAACTCCCGGAGTTTACCCAAACTCATGTCTGTTGAGTCAGTGATGCCATCCAACCATCTCATCCTCTCTTGTCCCCTTTTCCTCCTGCCCTCAATCTTTCTCAACATCAGGGTCTTTTCCAATGAGTCAGTTCTTCGAATCAGGTGGCCAAAGTATAGGAGTTTCAGCTTCAGCGTCAGTCCTTCCAATGAACACCCAGGACTGATCTCCCTTAGGATGGACTGGTTGGATCTCCTTGCAGTCCAAGGGAAAGTTAGTGTTATGTGAGTGAATATGATAACAGAAGTGTGGGAGATCAAAAATTTAATAGTAAAGTATACTGTGAAAGATGTTTTAGTTACAAGTTTAAGATTTCAGATAAGTAGTTTTCTAAGACAAATATCACTGATGATGATGAATCACCAGTGTAGTAAACCTGGTATTATAGCCTAAAAATTGGAAATGATGATTCTCAAGCAAGCATTCCTGTGCCACTTTCAAGGTATATGATCTTCCATAAGTTGTTCTAACATTTCTGCTTCAGAGTTCTATCAGTTATAATTTGTACAATGATAATATATTTACCTCACAGTGTGTTGTGCTCAGTTGCTCAGTTGTGTATGATTCTTTACAACCGCATGGACTGTAGCTAACCAGCCTCCTAAGTCCATGGGATTTTCCAAGAATAGTGGAGTGGGTTGTCATTTCCTTCTCCATCACAGTGTGTTTAGTCAGTTCAGTTCAGTCACTGAGTCGTGTCCGACTCTTCACATCCGCATGGACTGCAGAGCCCATCACCAACTCCCAGAGCTTGCTCAAACTCATGTCCACTGAGTCGGTGATGCCGTCCAACCATCTCATCCTCTGTCATCCTCTTCTCCTGCCTTCAATCTTGCCCAGCATCAGCGTCTTTCCTAATCAGTCAATTCTTCACATCAGGTGGCCAAAAGATTGGAGCTTCAGCTTCAATGTCAGTCCTTCCAATTAATATTCATGACTGATTTTCTTCAAGATTGACTGGTTGGATCTTCTTGCAGTCCAAGGGATTCTCAAGAGTCTTCTCCAACACCACAGTTCAAAAGCATCAATTCTTCCGTGCTCAGCTTTCTTTATAGTCCAACTCTCACATCCATCCATGACTACTGGAAAAACCATAGTTTTGACCAGATAGATCTTTGTTGGCAGTATAATGTCTCTGGTTTTAAACATGCTCTCTACGTTGGTCATAACTTTTCTTCCAAGGAACAAGCATCTTTTAATTTCATGGCTGCAGTCACCATCTGCAGTGATTTTGGAGCCCAAGAAAATAAAGTTTTTCACTGTTTCCATTGTTTCCCCATCTATTTGCCATGAAGAGATGGGACTGGATGCCATGATCTTAGTTTTCTGAATGTTGAATTTTAAGCCAAGTTTTTCACTCTCCTCTTTCAATTTCAACAAGAGGCTCTTTAGTTGTTCTTCGCTTTCTGCCATAAGGTTGTCTGTGTATCTGAGGTTATTGATATTTCTCCCAGGAATCTTGATTGCAGCTTGCACTTCATCCAGCCTGGCATTTTGCTTGATGTACTCTGAATATAAGTTAAATAAGCAGGATGACAATATACAGCCTTGATGTACTCCTTTCCTGATTTGTAACCAGTCTGTTTCATGTCCAGTTCTAACTGTTGCTTCTTGACCTGCATACAGATTTCTTAGGAGGCAGGTAAGGTGTTCTGGTATTCCCATCTCTTGAACAATTTTCCACAGTTTGTTGTGATCCACACAGTCTAAGGCTTTGGCATAGTCAATAAAGCAGAAGTAGATGTTTTCCTGGAACTCTCTTGCTTTCTCAATGATCCAATGGATGTTAACAATTTGATCTCTGATTCCTCTGCCTTTTCTAAATTGAGCTTGAACAATGGAAATTCATGGTTCATCTACTGTTGAAGCCTGTGTGTTAGAATAACAGTGTGTTAGAATTAAATTAATGCTTTAAAGCACTTATAATATTGTATCCAGGGAAAGCAATGACAAGCCACTCCAGTACTCTTGCCTAGAAAATCCCATGGACAGAGGAGCCTGGTAAGCTGTAGTCCATGGAGTCACTCCGAGTTGGACACGACTGACCGACTTCACTTTCACTTTTCACTTTCATGCATTGGAGAAGGAAATGGCAACCCACTCCAGTGTTCTTGCCTGGAGAATCCCAGGGATGCGGGGTAGCCTGGTGGGCTACCGTCTATGGGGTTGCACAGAGTTGGACACAACTGAAGCAGCTTAGTAGCAGCAACAGCAATATTATATAGTCATTGAGATAGTTATGTAAACAGTAGCAGTAGACCACAACCTAAATAAATCTTGGCATAGTAAATGAAAATCACACCTTGATACTGTTTTGCTAAATAGATGCTAGGAAATCAAGTACAATACACTTTTAAAAGAACAAGGAGCTTACATCTGAGAAATTGATGTGTTAAATAATGCCAAAGTGTTTTTGCACGTGTTCAGATGATAGAACACATCTAAACTTGTAGGAAAAATATAGTAACCTAGTAAACAATTAAGAAAAACACTAAGAATTCTGAAATTAACAGGGCTAAGCAACCTGAAATCATGGGAAGGGATCTGAGGTAGTAAGTTCAAGCTGAAGCTACAGATATCCTATAACATTTTCCAATCACAGGAAATAGAGTTTTGCTTTTAATAGTCAAAAGGAATATGTGCCAACACTGAGGGTGTCCAGCAAAATGAGTAGGAACACTTAAAGAGCTATTACTTAGAAAATAACTAGATTAAAGTTGTTCAGCTAGCAAAAGGAGACAAGAAGGTAGTCAGTCTGTTTCACACTGAACTCCTGAGTGTCGAGGAGTAGGGGGGGAAATTCTCATCTAAGAATTTCCAATTACAGTTTTGATTATGTAATATTAAAAATTTGTTCAAGCCCCAATATATAAAACTAACTTAAAGTAATCTTATTGGGAATTTGAGTCTCTGAAAGGACACATCCTCAACCTGGGATTCTTAAGTTTCCCAAAAATAAAGCTTCATCAAACATGAATTTCAAAAACAAATTTCAAAGAAAAAGTTTACATGGGAAGAGCAAAAAAAAAAAAAAACCCTAAAAAACTAAAAACAATTTAGAACTTTAAAAACTTCAGTTAATGGAATTGGCAGAAACAAAATGTAAAATGTTTTAAGAAACCTAAAACATTTAAGGTATTATCAATTTTGAGAAAATGAGATAATATAATTTTAAAACTAATAGGAAAAAAACTTCAACAGGACAAGTAGAAATTTTTTAAAAACTAAAAAATCAATAAATTGCATAGATATAGCAAAAGAGAGAATTAGGGAAATAGAATGTATATCTGAAAGAAGTACCTATTATATAATTCTAAAAGAATAAAATGGAAAGTATTATACGTTAAAATATACAGAGAGTGGAATGAAATGTGGTACCTGTTTATTTAGTATTCTATCTCCTGGAGAAGGGCATGACAGCCCACTCCAGTATTCTTGCCTGGAGAATCCCCATGGGTAGAGGAGCCTGGTGGGCTCCAGGCCATGTCACAAAGATTCGGACATGACTGAGCAACTAAGCACAGGATGGGAAGAGAATAATAAATGCTGATAATTTTCCAGAACCTTTAATTGACATGATATTTTTAGGTCCAGGAAGTTCTAAAAATTCAAAGCAGGACAAATAAAAAATAAATGTTTATTCACATAAACAGTAAATCTTCATAACATTAAACCTAGGCAGCAATAAAAGTGAAAAGGCTAATTCCTGATATTGAAAAATAATTAGCAACTGATAACCTGCTTAGCTGCCACAATAGAAGCTGATAAACAACTGGAAACATAATTTCAAAAACCAGAAAGGCAATGACTAGCAATCTGGACTTTTATACACAGTCAAGCAGCCTTTCACCATCTGGGTGAAATAAAGACTTTTAAACAACAAACTAAACCAAATAGTTTGCCATAAGGAATCTCTAATGTTACACTTCAAAGAGAAAGAATTGATCCCCTAAAGTGTGTTTGCACTGCAAGAAGAAATAGAAGCTATAAAATTAGTAAAGAAAATTAGTAAGAAAAAGTCCATAAATTTTATACAGCTGTTATCAAGCACTGAAGACTTTTTAAAAAATCAATAATTTCTAATTCTTTTAAGCAACAGAAAAGAGAGACTTTTAAACATTTTAAAAGTACATTCTAGTACATTCATATGATGCTAACGCTGAAACTCCAGTACTTTGGCTACCTCATGCGAAGAGTTGACTCATTGGAAAAGACTCTGATGCTGGGAGGGATTGGGGGGCAGGAGGAGAAGGGGACAACAGAGGATGAGATGGCTGGATGGCATCACTGACTTGATGGATGTGAGTCTGGGTGAACTCCGGGAGTTGGTGATGGACAGGGAGGCCTGATGTGCTGCGATTCATGGGGTCACAAAGAGTCGGACACGACTGAGCGACTGAACTGAACTGAGTACATTCATATAAGGGTAATATGAGTAATAAGTCATAGTGGTTTCACTTCCAACTATAAAAGTATCGAATATTTGCTATCAATATATAATGTCACATTTCTCATAGATACAGTTTTTATATTAAATAAGTCAATAATTGTTCTTGATAATATTCCGTTGGTTTGTCTCTGTTAGAATTATAAACTGTAGTTGTTTGTATTTTGGTATCTGATATCTTCACCTCGTTCTTCAAAGTTGTCTTGAGTGTTCTTGGCCTTTATTTTTAGTACATAAATCACATTTTGATACCTAGATTTTGATAATTTTGATGATATCTAAAAATTTTTTTTAGAATTACAGATAGTTCACTAAGTATTTTAATCATGAATGAATATTGAATCTTTTTGAATATTTTTCTCCATAATTTTCATTAATCTGTTAAATATGAAAATAACATTAATGTATTATCTGATGTAAAACCACTTCTCCACTTCTGGGATATGTCTAATTTTTCATAATCTATTATTGATACAGTGTTGACTATCTTTTCATACTTTACTTGTAAATATACTTATGTCTTCATCTCATCATCTTGATAAAATAAAAGGCCCTGTAAGGAAGATTCTGAGGATTAAATCACACAGGTAATATTGAGCATAATACCCTTTCATTTTATTAATAAATCATACATCCTGCTTTAAAATGGTACAATTAAGGAAATATTATCTCATCTTACAAAATATCATCTAAACATCTGAGTAAAACAAGGCTGAGATAGAAAAGAAACCCAACAATGAACATGGTCCTAATTAGCAGGATGATAAATTATGATTATCACAGATTTACAAACCAAATGCCTTTATTTATGTAAGTAAAGAAAGGCAAGTAAGCAATAAGTTAGTGATAGAAACTTGGAAAAACACTACTGGCAGTATTATTTATTATTATAATGATGCAATCATGCTAATAATGATGCCCAAGCTCAGGCTTCTTCCGTATGAGTAACAGGTAGCATAACTCTTGTAGAGTATGAACCCTGGTGGGATTTAACCAGGACTCACTATTGCTCCTTTCAAATGACTAAATTAATGAAATATGAAACATTTAAGGCACATGCATTCAGTAAATTTAGCCATTTTCTATATCAGTGGCATTTTTATAAAAAAAATTGTGCCAACTTAAATTCTGGAAATGTTACATTTATTTCACAATTTTTATGATAGTTCTAGCTGTATGATAGTTTTAAGAAATTACCAAAGAGTGTTAATAGTACTGAAGATAAACCATGTCACTTTTTATCCAAAATGGCATGTTTTATTTTTTTATGTATCATGGAGTTGGAGCATCAGATGTGTCCTGAGCCAGTTAACATAGTTCTTCTGGATTCAATTTTTACCTGTTTATGCACAGTTCAAAAAATGTGCATAAACACAATTGAAAATTGTGGAAATTGCAAGAAGAAACAGTCATTCCTAGAACACAATTTAAGAATAAAAAGAACTACAAAGAAAGAGAGATCTAAATTAATTCTTAATGAATAACTACTAGTGTATTCCAATAAAATTAGGAAAATTTAAAATATTTAGAAATACCTATGGCAGAATCCAGAAATAATCACTCTTATTGAATCTTTATGTGTAAATATATATATATATATGTCATTCCCTCTGAAAGTAATGCTCTAGAAATATTAATATTATTTACTGCTGAACATCTACACACATATTTTTATATATACATTTTTATTTTCTTTAAATATAGAGTACCACTTCATGTCTGAACTTTAAGGGAGTAGTTAAACATAGGAAAATAATTAAATATAAGTGTTTGAAAACCTGGAAATGGAAATATAAAATATGCTTGTGTTAGTAACACTGTCTAACAACTCTAAGTATAGTTTCTTTAACTAACTTAGTTGAGTGAATCACTTTTCCTTGATTGGGCTCTAAATCTGCCACCCTCTAGTCTTGTGACTCAACTCACTTTCTCTGAGCCTTAGTTTTTTTATTCATAAGTTGGATGAGTTATTTAGTAACATGCATTAAGTTACTCAATAATGATTTCAAACTTTTAGGATTAAATAAGTCTCAAATAAGTATAAAAATAGATATCTTTCTCCGCTCACCGATTTACACATTTGAGAGTAAAGAGTGAAAGCGTTTTGAGATTGCCCATGGTCAGGAAAGAGGAAATTATAAATTCACTTACACTGAATGGTTTGTTTTTGTTTTTATTTTAATAACAAGTGAAAGTAACTATTGCATAAAATTTCAGAACATAGCCTTAGTATAGATCTTTGGAAAACACTACCTGAAATGGATAAACGGATAAAAAATGAACTGTCTGGAATAGTCAAGCTTAACAAATCTTGTTAGGACTTTTGAGGGGTAAAAATAAATCTGTAAAATGGAACAAATTTTCCAACTTAAAATTAGAAATGTGGCCCATGTCCATTCTTTAGCAAACTGATCGCTGTTTTTATTTAAACCCAGACATCTGTAGCCTCTCCACAGATTATGTGAATTGTGATCAGAAACACAACATATGGTACCAAGTGATGAATCTGAGGAGACACAGCTAAGTTTAGATCTAACTAAAATTTCTAGGTTTCACTTTAAAACTAAATGTAAGATACATTCTGGCGTCATTTATCATTATACGGAATTAATATGTGATCTCATTCTGGCTGCTAAAAATAGAGGTACAAATGTAACGCACACTTTTTTTGGGTCTTTCCAAAAACACTTGCTGTTTTCTTTTTGTTGTTGTTTGCTTGCTTTGCTGACAGATATAATAACTTAAGATTTGACTATAAGGGAAAAGTAAATATAAACATGTATACTTGTTATCTAAAATTTCCAATGAATATGTAGATATAAAATCTATAAAGCATGTAATAGATTAAGATGTTACTTATATACCAAAGCAATTCTTATAAGATGTGGATAGTTATTTAGTCTTTCTAGATTCTTATATTTTAGGCTACTATGATGATATCCATACATTCACAGTCACATAATTAAAATATACAGGTGCTGTAGAATTTTTTAGTTCTGAAAACTTGTTTTTCAGAAAATTAACCTATAATAGATATATACAAAGTAAGCTATGAAACCTCTTTACGAAATACCTAATGAAGGCAATGGATCAAATCATGTTTGTAAAACATCCATTGTATTTCAATATCAGAATAAGCTATGAGACTTGTATTTAAGAATACTTCATATACCGGTGGAGAAGAAATGGGCAAAGTTAGCTCCCAGCAGTGACCAAGCTTCTGGGGGAACTTCCTGTTCTTTTCCCTAACTTTGAGATACTTTAGGGTTCAGTTCTCTAGTAACGCTTTGCCCCTTTCAGGGGTAAAGGATGATCTTACTCATCTGATAATTTCACCATATATTGGAAAAATGATGAGGCCATCCATCTACAAACTTCCACTAGCATATTTGGACACAAAACAATTATTGTCTTTCTCTCATGTCATTTAGAGATGCATATATTGGGATGGGCTTCCTAGGGAGCTTAGTGGGTAAAGAATCTGCCTACAATGTAGGAGAAACAAGAGACACAGGTTCGATCCTGGGGTTGATAAGATCCCCTGGAGAAGGGCATGAAAACCCACTTCAGTATTCTTGCCTGGAGAATCCTGTGTACAGAGGAGCCTGCAGGTTACATACAGTCCATAGTGTTGCAAAGAGTCGGAAGCGACTCTTAGTCGCTCAAGACTGAAGCAAGTGAGCACAAATTGGGATGGGAGAAGCAGGTGTATCTTCCCCTAAAAACATCATGAAAATGGTTGTCTCTGTTGGTTTTTTCCCAGCTTTCTTAAAACCTTAGGTTAGTGCTTAAGAGCCCAAACCAAGGAACCGGAGTACTGGGATTCAAATCTTGGGTCTTGTATATATTTCCCATGAGGATTTGGGAAAGTATTTATATTCTCTGCACCTGTTTTTCACTTGCAAAATAGGGGAAATAGTAGTTTAACCTTGCCATTTTTGTAAGTTTTTTGTGTTAGGTAGAATAATTGGCTAAAGTAGCTTATATCAGTGTCTGGCATTTAATGAACGGTTAACACACATTACTTATCCAAGATTTGTCATTTGTTGACCATTAGTATCACCAACTCGGAGACGGCAATGGCACCCCAATCCAGTACTCTTGCCTGGGAAATCCCATGGATGCAGGAGCCTGGCAGGCTACAGTCCATGGGGTCACTAAAAGTCAGACACGACTGAGCGACTTCCCTTTCACTTTTCACTTTCATGCACTGGAGAAGGAAATGGCAACCCACTCCAGTGTTCTTGCCTGGAGAATCCCAGGGATGGGGGAGCCTGGTGGGCTGCCATCTATGGGGTGGCACAGAGTCAGACACAACTGAAGCGACTTAGCAGCAGCAACAGCAGTATCACCAACTACCTCTTCCTGGACTTTTGCATCACCAACTACCTCTTCCTGGACTTTTGCCAGCAAAGATGACACAAACCTCCCTGTGGCTTAGATCCCCCCCGACCTATGTGTTTCTTAAATCCCTAATTTCAGCCAAGTCTTAAAGAACAGAAAGGTGACAAATCTCCTTTTCAGAAATCCAATACCATCTAAAATCTTGAATATGAAATCGATTACTGTCATTATTGTTTAAAAACCTCTTTTCCAAGCTCATAAGAAACTTTATCTTACTTCTTATGCCGAAAGGACTGGAAGACTGGAAGCCCCACTTGACTCATGATGCATTCATTATTGCCTGTGTCTCCTTAGGGTCTAAAGTTTCCATATTTCAATATTAGCTTATTGGCTCCCTAAAACAATTTTATCCTGGTGTAGTAGTTCATGTTGTTTCTTTTTAAATTGGAGAGTAATGTATTACCATGAATACACAGAAGCTTGAAACAATACCCATTTAATTGCTCATAGCTCTGTATGTTAGAAATCTAGGTGGGCTATACTTGCTTCTCAACTTAGTATCTCACAAAGTAAGATTCAAGGTGTCAGTCAGCCTGGGCTTTTATTTGGAGACTTACAGGAAGCATCTCCTTCCAAACTCTTTATGTTGCAGTATGCAGCTTCCTGCATCTATAGAACTAAGCTCCTGTTTCCTTGCTGACTGGTGGCTCAGGATGCCTTTAGTTTCTAAAGATCTTTCTCAAGTTCGTTTCAAATGGCTCTTCTGTTTCCCAGCCAGCAACGATGCACAAACTCTCATCATGCTTAAACTCCTTGATTTCCCCTTCTGCTACCAGCTGGAGAAAACTCTGCTTTTTAGACCCATTCCTTATTTTTAAGGCAACTTAGAAGGAAATGGCAACCCACTCCAGTATTCTTGCCTGGAGAATCCCAGGGACAGGGGAGCCTGGTGGGCTGCCGTCTATGGGGTCCCACAGAGTCGGACACGACTGAAGCGACTTAGCAGCAGCAGTAACCTTAATGTCATTTGCAAAACTTCTTTCCCATGTAGCAAAACACAATCGCAGGAATAATACTAGGGAATAATGGTCATGGGACTATTTTAGAATTTTGCAAATCACACTCAAGTGATACGTGAAGATTTAGAGATCTGCTCCTTTGTAATCATATAGTGTAATAGTAAATCACAGGAAGAAATATAGTCAAATAAGAGCAACAAACATTGAACTAACACATACATTGTGTGCTATTTCTCATATATCATTGCTTGCCCAAACAATTGCTTCATAAACTACTATTAAATTTATCAATAAGTAAAAGTAAGACTGGAGGCAAGGGACTTACCATGTGACCATTTTCCATTTGGTTAGGATAGAGAACATTAATTTTGAATATTCAGACATCTTATTCTGTAAGTCAAACCATTCCTTACCACATTATTTTAAAACTTAATATCTGTTTTTCAAATGTTACTTTAATTCAAGTTATTTTTAAGAACAGTGGGGTTTTTTTTTCATTATAAAACATACTTATTTCAATTATTCTTGTTTTTAAATTTTTATTTTGAACTTTGTTTGTAGTTTTCTTACCAATTATTGTCTAGATGTTAAGAAATGTAGGCATTATTGTTTATAGTTTCTTTTTTTTTTGCTATAAAGTATTAAAATTACTTCAAATCTCATTAAGAATTATAATTGTCCCTCCAAGAAAAACTTCAAAATATCCAGCCTTTTAGGGAGAATTTAATATAAATTTCTTATTCCCTATGCCTCTCCTATGACAGAAATACTCATTTCATTGTAAATTCCTAGGTATATTTTAATTTTTTAATTATAGGAAGTCTGGAATAAAAATATGCAAAAGTTGTTTTTAAAGTGCTCATATGATCCTCTGGCCTGAGGCTATGTTCTGAGAAGCTAGCTGTGCTGAGACTCAGCAGATCACCCTCCACAACAATGAGTTTCAGATTTAAGGATTAAAAAGCAGCCTTTATGCTTCTGTTTCTTCAAGTGTGCACAGACTTTGGTTATGGAGGAGCACCAGTTTTCTCATTTGGCTCCTTTATTTAATAAACATGTAATTTTTATAGTAGCAATATGCACTTACCCTGTCTTATGAAAATAGAATTTAGTATTTGGATACTTTTATCTGTCGTAATTTATCTGTCATGCAAAAACTTATACATTTGTTAGGAAAAAGCACTTCCATAGTTAGTTGCTGATGGGCTTAGCTTTTTATGACCACAGAAAGTTTCATACTCTAGTCTTCTGAGTTGAGCTTTCTTTTTTTTAATTTTACTTTAGACTTGAGTGAGAGCCTTTCTGCACCTATCATTCAAAAGCATTTCTTTTTAAATATCTGCCCCGGAAGTCATAGTTTTCATTTGAATCCTTCTCCTTTGCTCATAAATTTCTTATATATATAATCTCTCCTTCCTATACATGTTGCCTTGCCAAATTTAATATGACAAAACAGTGAGATATTTCATGTACCTGCCACTTACTAGAAATGTTTGATATCTGGAACCATCTGTTTCCTGTTGCTGCTAAAGAGCAAGAAATCCAATTAAGAATGGTGATAGAAGATAGAAAACTCTTATTGATTGTACAGGCAATTAGCCAATGGAATTCCAGATGAAATTTCTGTTCTTAGGGGATTTCAATTACATGATAGATGAGACTTTTCTCCTGAAAGATGAAACTAAATTGAAATACTTCAATAATTTTTTGTCTTCTATTACATTTATTTCCAATATTGAGTGATTATTTTTATTGACTGCTACTATACATGGAAGGGAGAAGACAAGTGTTACTTACTATAAATGTCAAGGGATCTACGCACATTTTATGAAGTTGTAATAATTGATAAATCTAGCAGAGACCAAATCAACTGAAAATAGACATCTGGGAGTTAGTCTATGAACAGCTAGAGGAATTTACACCTACTTTACTCAAATAGCATGCTTATATAAAGAAGAATGGCCAAATAAGTATAAATTTTGTATAAGATTTTATCATTTTCTCTACTTAGTTGAATTTCACTAGTGTTCTTTTTTTATGTCAGAGAAAGAAAATGTGACCATTATTGTAATTCCTTTTTTTTCGGTTAGTGAAAATTGCAATACAAAATAGGTAATGCAACCCTCGTGCTGCCCATGAACAGTAGTACCTCAGCATATCTCTACATGAAAGCTTATTTTACTATCACTTAAGGAACTCATTACCCTTTTATGAAGCTTACATGCTGCTTTACAAATATAGCACTCTAGTAACATTAAGGAAGCATCATTATTCTTGCCAGTGGCATTTTTTAAAGCAAGGAAAAACTAGTTTGAAAATAACTTCCTTAGTATTCTTAGTCTTTCATACCATGCTAATATTTCCCCAAACTCTTGTTGAAACCTTAGTTTTATTTTAGTTCATCTATCATCTGGAAGTTATTACAATGTGAGAAAGCCTGATTGAAATAAGAAACTGGATCATCTTTAATAGAATTTCAGATCCACTTCTACATAGAGGCCAATGGAAGTTCAACATGAAATTTAATTTAACATTGACATAATTTGATTCAAATATGAGAACACGTACTTAGGGCCCCAAAAGTCCATTAAGTGAGAACCCAGCTATACTACATTAACAGTTATAGAGGTGTGTGGCAAAATCTCATGTGATGTCTCCCCAAGGTGTCTTTTGAGTGAGTGAGTGAGTGAAGTCGCTCAGTCTTGTCTGACTCTTTGCAACCCGGTGGACTGTAGCTTACCAGGCTTCTCCATCCACGGGATTCTCCAGGTAAGAATACTGGAATGGGTTACCATTTCCTTCTCCAGGGGATCTTCCTGACCCAGGGATTGAACCTGGGTCTCCTGCATTGGAGGCAGACGATTTAACCTCTGAGCCACAAGGTATCTTTTATTAACAAAAACTAAAATATGAAATTTCCTAAGTGATTTATTTAACGTAGAGAAAAGATTCAAAGTTGAAAGTGTGAAAGTGTTAGTCGCTCAGTCATGTCCAACTTGTTGTGACCTCATGGACTATAGCGCACTAGTCTCCTCTGTCTATGGAATTCTCCAGGCAAGAATACTAGAGTGGGTAGCCATTCCCTTCTCCAGGGCATCTCCCTGATCCAAGGATAGAACCCAGGTCTTCTGAATTGCAGGCATATTCTTTACCCTCTGAGCCACCAGGGAAGCTTCCTCCTAGAGAGAAGGATATTTGATATATCATTAGTGAGACATTATGATAGGATTAGTTTCCCAAGTGACTATCAATGAGACATGTGAAATATAATTTAATAAATTTCTTAAGGCAATAAAAACATTATTTTAGAATTGAGGAGGTAATGCCCTGAGTACAGCAACATAGATGACTAAGGACTTACTAGCTTCTATTTCTATATGAAAATGTTATATTTCTAAGGATGTTCTGTACTTTGTAGAGTTAATATCCAGCAACTGCTTCAAAATATGAATAAATTTGTATGATTTATTAGTATTAACCACCATCTCTTTTACCAATACTTCCTGATTACAGTCTTTCTTAAAACAAAGATTTTTATCTGTACCATGGAAAAGGACCTCTAAGAGTTACCTGTTCAACTTCATTTATTTATTTATGTTTGGCTGGCCCTGATTTGAACCAGGATGTATGCCAGGGCAGCTGGGGGAAGATGACACTACAGGGATATGAAAAATTCATAACTATAAAGTATCAGGTAATGAATAACAAATATATTCACTATTTTGTACATTACATGACAGCTAGCTTTAGAATGCTACTTGTTTTTTTCTTATAGTGGGAGCTCATTATAAAAGTATTAATAGAGATTTTATTACCCATCCAGGAACTTTTGGAAAGATAAAGAAGACACTGAAAAGGGGACTTTTCTACCTTATTATGCAACTGTTGATACTAACATTCTAAACACAATTTGTGGTTTTATAACCAAACATAAAACTGTGTCAAGTAAACTTGTCCTAAATTTCACATTTCCAGATGGACATACAAGAACCTGTATATCAGATTCAACTATTTCAACATTATAATATGATAGCTCAATTTTATTTTAGTTAGATTCAAGGTCATTTTTTAGAGCTTAGGTGATAGATTTTGTAATTTTTGTGAAAGGACCTTTGATTCTTTTTAACCTGTCATTATTGGCAAAAATTAATGTTCTCTTTTGATAAAAGTCCTGATAACACCATTCATGGAACATGAACTTGGCATTTCTCTCCCATTAACTCTGTCCATCCCATTTTACCTCTTTGCATCTTAATCTTGCTTCATAGGAGGAATAACATTTTAAATATAGCTATTAAAAAAGTTCTAAAGAGGAGAAAACTGTTCAAAAGTTTTAGTTATCTAGTGTGTGTTTATGTGTGTTTCAGTCACTTCAGTTGTGTCCATTTCTGTGACCCTATGCACTATAGCCCACCAGGCTCCTCTGTCCATGGGATTCTCCAGGCAAGATTACTGGAGTGGGTTGTCATTTCCTCCCGCAGGCGATCTTCCTGACCCAGGGATCAGTCGAACCTGGATTTCCTGTGTCTTCTGCATTGGAAGGCAGGTTCTTTACCACTAGCTCCACCTGGAAAAATAACACATGTGTTTCTTATTTCTTAGTTTTGTTTTAGCTTAATCAGGTACATTTTATACACAAAGTATCAAAGCACAATATCTTGGTGACACCTGCTGCTGCTAAGTTGTTTCAGTCATGTCCGACTCTGTGCAACCCCATAGACAGCAGCCCACCAGGCCCCGCTGTCCCTGGGATTCTCCAGGCAAGAACACTAGAGTGGGTTGCCATTTCCTCCTCCAATGCATGAAAGTGAAAAGTGAAAGTGAAGTCACTCAGTCGTGTCCGACTTTTAGGGACCCCATGGACTGCAGCCTACCAGGCTCCTCCATCCATGGGATTTTCCAGGCAAGAGTACTGGACTGGGGTGCCATAGACTTCTCCGAGACACCTAGGGATTAGTAAAGACAGAGAACCATTTAGAAAGCTTAGAAAAAGATTCCTCATTTCCAGTTTTCAGAAAGCAGCTTTTCAGGAAATAAGAGGCTATATAGGTAACACGTTTTTAGGAAAAATGAGGAAAAGAAATGTAAGGTTTTTAAGTTAGTGACATGATCAGAGTTGGAATTTCATTAATAAAGAGTTAAAATGAGGAGTCTCTATTGCAGGGAGAGTCAGGAGATGCTTTCCACTGGTTTTGCCATCTTTTTGAGTTGATTAAAACTATAAAAGTAGTTCAAACATTAGAGAAACTGTGAGAAGAATATCACTCTCAAGGTATCAGTTCAGTTCAGCTCAGTCGTGTCCGACT
>NW_011495082.1:6369626-6370158 GCF_000754665.1 Bison bison bison
GTCTTCTCCAACACCACAGTTCAAAAGCATCAATTCTTCGGTGCTCAGCCTTCTTCATAGTCCAACTCTCACATCCATACATGACCACTGGAAAAACCATAGCCTTGACTAGACGAACCTTTGTTGGCAAAGTAATGTCTCTGCTTTTGAATATACTCTCTAGGTTGGTCATAACTTTCCTTCCAAGGAGTAAGCGTCTTTTAATTTCATGGCTGCAGTCACCATCTGCAGTGATTTTGGAGTCCCCAAAAATAAAGTCTGACACTGTTTCCACTGTTTCCCCACCTATTTCCCATGAAGTGATGGGACCAGATACCATGATCTTTGTTTTCTGAGTGTTGAGCTTTACGCCAACTTTTTTACTCTCCACTTTCACTTTCATCAAGAGGCTTTTGAGTTTCTCTTCACTTTCTGCCATAAGAGTGGTGTCATCTGCATATCTGAGATTATTGATATTTCTCCCGGCAATCTTAATTCCAGCTTGTGCTTCTTCCAGCCCAGCGTTTCTCATGATGTACTCTGCATATAAGTT
>NW_011495082.1:6370388-6373983 GCF_000754665.1 Bison bison bison
AGTATACAGCCTTGACGTACTCCTTTTCCTATTTGGAACCAGTCTGTTGTTCCATGTCCAGTTCTAACTGTTGCTTCCTGACCTGCATATAGGTTTCTCAAGAGGCAGGTCAGGTGGTCTGGTATTCCCATCACTTTCAGAATTTTCCACAGTTTATTGTGTTCCACACAGTCAAAGGCCTTGGCATAGTCAATAAAGCAGAAATAGATGTTTTTCTGGAACTCTCTTGCTTTTTCCATGATCCAGCAGATGTTGGTAATTTGATCTCTGGTTGCTCTGCCTTTTCTAAAATTCAGGGTATCAGTAAACTGATATTCAAACATTCATTAGATTAAAAATAGTCATTAAGTATCAACCATATGAGTAGCACAAAAGCTAGGTACTATTGACAGTAGTATTATTGTTAAATCACATTAAAAGTATGACTTCAATTGCATTAATTAAATTTGGAATATTATGTATACAGAATGATTGAACAACATATGAAATTGTCTCATCAGTGTCCATCTGGTAATTTGGACCTCAAGATAAATATAATTATTCTTATGTTTAGCTATGAATATACATATTACTATGTAATTCTCTGGTAGCTCAGTCAGTAAAGAATCTGCCTGCAGTGCAGAAGACCCAGGTTCAATCCCTGGCTCAGGAAGATCCACCGGAGAAGGAAATGGCAACCCACTCCAGTATTCTTGCCTGGAAAATCTCATGGACAGAGGAGTCTTATGGGCTACAGTCCATGAGGTTGCAAGAGTTAGACACGACTTAGTGATTAAACCTCCACCATGTGCATTATGATTAGAATTTTAACATAAAACAGTTACAAATAAGAGTAAGCAATATAAGCATGGAAAAGCTAAAATTCAAGATATTTCCTAAGCAGTGATTATGATTTGATGAATTGAATGTTAATATATTTTTATCCAACATCTCAGTGGAAAATTCTGCAGACACAATATTGATGATATTTTTCTCATGAATCAACTTATTAGCTTTATTTGTTAGCAAATATTTGTGTATGTATTATGTCTCCAGGCTTTGTTCAAGGCACTAGGAATAAAAGGTTAAATAAAATAGACATGGTCCCTTTTGCAAACATGTGTTGGATGTAAGTTCTAACAACACAACAGTTCCATTAATTATTGATAAAGCCTTGGTTTATCTCAAACTTCTGTAATGTCAATATCTCACGTGGAAAAAGAATGAAGCATGGGTACCTCAGGTGAACCTTTATCCTTCCTGCTGTCCCCTTTTCTCCTACTTTATGCCATCTGCATCTGCTGTAGTTTATTCAACTTTATCTCATGCATTTATTTACCAAACATTTCTGCGCACCTGGGATGGTGGAGTTACTGATTTGATCTCTGGTGGTGTAGAGGTAGCTCAGCTGGTAAAGAATCCACCTGCAATGCAGGAGACCTGGGTTCGATCCCTGGGTTGGGAAGATCCCCTGGAGGAGGGCGTGACAACCCATTCCAGTATTCTTGCCTGTGAATCCCCATGGACAGAGGGGCCTGGTAGGCTATAGTCCATGGGGTTGCAAAGAGTCATACATGACTGATGGACTAAGCACAGCATAGGTGTAGAAGTAAATATAGACAGAAAATCTATTCAGAACAAATCCCCTAATTAAATCTTGGGTAATACCCCCAGTGAAATGATGAAAATAGCAGGTGTCACCATTGGAGGGAATATAGAAAAAATATCCATGGGAGTAGATGGAGACAAACATATAAACAACTACTAATACCAAATAAAGAGAAAATTTTAATATGAAATAGGTATTTAAAAATCTGCGAGGTGTCAAGATACATTAAGTCTGATAAAAATAGCTTGTTTTTTGGCTAGTAACTCACGAAAGTAATGGGGAAAATTTAAAAAATCAATTGGACATATAATTTACAACAATGTTCCTCCCCCCCACAAGAATTAACAAATGTGACAAACACGTGGTACCCGATTTTTATTTTAATTTTTCTAATTGTCTATTTTATTCTGGTAGTAACAATCTAGACTAATTTATGGAAACCAGGTTATAGTGTCATACCACAGGCTGGACAGTATGTATTTAACCAAACACTATGGAAACCCAGCATGTATTCATTTAGCAACTGAAAATCAGTAAATCAGTGTTTTATAAATGTTTATGTCTACCTACAGTATAAATCTTTACTGACATTTTTCTTCAGCCTCACTTTATTTTCAATGCTTTAATATCAGTTAATACCATTGTGACAATATAAAGTATCTTCAAATAGAACTGCAATTTTAAAACTTCTATTTGTCTTAATATATAAATAATAATGTGTACTGTTAACAATACAATTATCGATGTCTCCTATTTATCATGGAAATCAGAAGTAATATAAGAATAAATTTAGATTAAGAGAGGAAAAAGTATATCTAATCTGGAGACATTGCTGGGAAATATTTTCTGTAATGTGTACCTGGAATGTTGGTATGCATTGAGATCTCTGATAAAATATATTGGAATATGTCGTGAAGAAGGCAAACTTTTTTTTATTGCAAGACTCTATCAGATCTGATAGATCATAAAATCCACAAGGGCATAGTTTATTTCTGTCTTACCTTCCTCTGAAACTGTGTGTGATTATCAATAAATATTTATTGAACTAGCATATATCATGATACAACTGGTTTTCCATAATAGTGAAAATAGACAGTCATTTTCAAATATATTTGATCACAGGACCAAATTTTCCCACAGAATTTTTTGGTATAGACCATATTTTGAGAAATGCTAACATTTGTGTCATTCATGAAAGAAGAGACTGTATTACTAGAAATACTTTTCTCTAAAACTTTCTCTAGGGCAAGTAAAAAGAAAGTCTATTATAAAGAAAACTCAGTAAGCACTTATTGAATGCCTACAGCTCCAGTTTTTGTGCAATGTATTGGGAATACTGATATGGCTTGAATCAAGCCTGCCTGTGTGTTCCAGACCTTGCCACAGCGTATTGAAATAAATGTGCTTACCTGGCTTACTGTACTCTGAACACTGGTATTCATAGGAAGGCAGAGACACAGATAGGCGGCTCTTTCCCAACTGGGGTGTTGAGGGGTAGCTTGGAAGGAGGACAGGCAGAGCTGAGTCCATCAGTTCAGTTCAGTTTAGTCACTCAGTCATGCCCAACTCTTTGCGACCCCATGGACCATAGCACGCCAGGCCTCCCTGTCCATCACCAACTCCCAGAGTTTACTCAAATTCAAGTTCATTGAGTCAGTGATGCCATCCAACCATCTCATCCTCTGTCATCCCCCTCTCTCCCCACCTTCAAACTTTCCCAGCATCAGGGTCTTTACAAATGGGTCAGTTCTGCACATCAGGTGGCCGAGGTTTGGAGCTTCAGCTTCAGCATCAGTCCTTCCAATGAATATTCAGGACTGATTTCCTTTAGGATGGACTGGTTGGATCTCCTTGCAGTCCAAGGGACTCTCAAGAGTCTTCTCCAACACCACAGTTCAAAAGCATCAATTCTTTGGCATTCAGCTTTCTTTATAGTCCAACTCTCACATACATACATGACTGCTGGAAAAACCATAGCTTTGACTAGATGGAACTTTGTCGGCAAAG
>NW_011495082.1:6374083-6376524 GCF_000754665.1 Bison bison bison
CCCGCGAAATAAAGTCTGTCACTGTTTCCACTGTTTCTCCATCTGTTTGCCATGAAGTGATGGGAGCAGATGCCATGATCTTTGTTTTCTGAATGTTGAGCTTTAAGCCAACTTTTCCACTCTCCTCTTTCATTTTCATGAAGAGGCTCTTTAGTTCTTCACTTCATCCATGAGGGTGGTGTCATCTGCATATCTGAGGTTATTGATATTTCTCCCAGCAATCTTGGTTCCAGCTTGTGCTTCATCCAGCCCAGCATTTCTCATGATGTTCTTTGCATATAAATTAAATAAGCAGGGTGACAATATACAGCCTTGACATACTCCTTTCCCAATTTGGAATCAGTCTGTTCCATGTCCAGTTCTAACTTGCTTCCTGACCTGCATACAGATTTCTCAAGAGGCAGGTCAGGTGGTCTGGTATTCCCATCACTTTCAGAATTTTCCACAGTTTATTGTGATCCTCACAGGCAACGGCTTTGGCATAGACAATAGTGGAAGTAGATTTTTTTTGGAACTCTCTTGTTTTTTCAATAATTCAACAGATGTTGGCAATTTGATCTGTGGTTCCTCTGCCTTTTCTAAATCCAGCTGGAACATCTGGAAGTTCACAGTTCACGTATTGCTGAAGCCTGGCTTGGAGAATTTTGAGCATTACTTTACTAGCATGTGAGATGAGTGCAATTGTGCAGTAGTTTGAGCATTCTTTGGCATTGCCTTTCTTTGGGATTGGAATGAAAACTGACCTTTTCCAGTTCTGTGGCCACTGCTGAGTTTTCCAAATTTGGTGGCATATTGAGTGCAGCACTTTCACAGCATCAACTTTTAGGTTTTGAAATAGCTCAACTGGAATTCCATCACCTCCACTAGCTTTGTTCATAGTGATGCTTCCTTAGGCCCACTTGACTTTGCATTCCTGGATGTCTGGCTGTAGGTGAGTGATGACACCATCGTGATTGTCTGGGTCGTGATGATCCTTTTTGTACAGCTCTTGTGTGTGCTATTGCCACCTCTTCCTAATAGCTTCTGCTTCTGTTGGGTCCATACCATTTCTGTCCTTTATCGAGTCCATCTTTGCATGAAATGTTCCCTTGGTATCTCTAATTTTCTTGATGAGATCTCTAGTCTCTCCCTTTCTATTGCTTTCTTCTATTTCTTTGCATTGATCACTGAGGAAGGCTTTCTTTTCTCTCCTCACTATTCTTTGGAACTCTGCATTCAAGTGGGTATATCTTTCCTTTTCTCCTTTGCCTTTCTCTTCTCTTCTTTCACAGTTATTTGTAAGGTCACCTCTGACAACCTTTTTGCCTTTTTGCATTTCATTTTCTTGGGGATGGTCTTGATTACTGTCTCCTGTACAATGTCACAAACCTCTGTCTGTAGTTCATCAGGCACCCTGTCTATCAGATCTAGTCCCTTAAATGTATTTCTCACTTCCACTGTATAATCATAAGGGATTTGATTTAGGTCATACCTGAATGGTCTAGTGGTTTTCCCTACTTTCTTCAATTTAAGTCTGAATTTGGCAATAAGGAGTTATGATTTGAGCCACAGTCAGCTCCCGGTCTTGTTTTTGCTGACTGTATAGAGCTTCTCCATCTTTGGCTGCAAAGAATATAATCAATCTGATTTTGGTATTGATTATCTGGTGATGTCCATGTGTAGAGTCTTCTCTTGTGTTGTTGGAAGAGGGTGGTTGCTTTGACCAGATTGGGGAATCTTCCTTGTAGCTCAGCTGAGTCTGTAGGTGAAGGAATTAGTGACAAGAGAGTGCAAGGGAGTTGTAGGTAGATGGAGTTACAGTGGTGAAACAGCAGGAGTTTTGCGGGAGCCACTGCAGCTAGAAGTCAAGGTGTAGGTAAAAGTAAAGTTGAAGTCACATCAAACTAGGTCTCGAAGGTGCGTGAATGCCTTGCTAGGTGTGTGCTCAACCAAGTGCCAGCTATTATGGAGGCTCAGGAAGTGTATTATCCATCTACATAGACAAGCTATGAACAAGATAAAAGTTAATAACAGATAGATGTGGTAGTTTGAGGTAGTATACATGAGGAATGAAGCCAGGGAGACACCAAATGATATTTGTTATGCCCTTATGTGCCAAGCAGTTTATTTAATTTCATCCACTTAATGGCTGTCTGGGGAGGCCTTATAACTAGCTGTGAAAAGAAGAGAAGCGAAAAGCAAAGGAGAAAAGGGAAGATACAAGCATCTGAATGCAGAGTTCCAAAGAATAGCAAGAAGTGATAAAGCCTTCCTCAGCGATCAATGCAAAGAAATAGAGGAAAACAACATAATGGAAAAGACTAGAGATCTCTTCAAGAAAATTAGAGATACCAAGGGAACATTTCATGCAAAGATGGGCTCAGTAAAGGATAGAAATGGTATGGACCTAAGAGAAGCAGAAGATATTAAGAAGAGGTGGCAAGAATACACAGAAGAACTGT
>NW_011495082.1:6376624-6380093 GCF_000754665.1 Bison bison bison
CCACAGGACTGGAAAAGGTCAGTTTTCATTCCAATCCCAAAGAAAGGCAATGCCAAAGAATGCTCAAACTACCGTACAATTGCACTCATCTCACACGCTAGTAAAGTAATGCTCAAAATTCTCTAAGCCAGGCTTCAGCAATACGTGAACCGTAAACTTCCAGATGTTCAAGCTGGTTTTTGAAAAGGCAGGGGAACCAGAGATCAAATTGCCAACATCCGCTGGATCATGGAAAAAGCAAGAGAGTTCCAGAAAAACATCTATTTCTGCTTTATTGACTATGCCAAGGCCTTTGACTGTGTGGAACACAATAAACTGTGGAAAATTCTGAAAGTGATGGGAATACCAGACCACCTGATCTGCCTCTTGAGAAATCTGTATGCAGGTCAGGAAGCAACAGTTAGAACTGGACATGGAACAACAGACTGGTTCCAAATCGGGAAAGGAGTATGTCAAGGCTGTATATTGTCACCCTGCTTATTTAACTTATATGCAGAGTACATCATGAGAAACGCTGGGCTGGAAGAAGCACAGCTGGAATCAAGATGCCCGGAGAAATATCAATAACCTCAGATATACAGATGACACCAGCCTTATGGCAGAAAGTGAAAAGGAACTTAAAAAACCTCTTGATGAAAGTGAAAGAAGAGAGTGAAAAAGTTGGCTTAAATCTCAACATTCAGAAAACAAAGATCATGGTATCTGGTCCCATCACTTCATGGTAAATAGATGGGGAAACAGTGGAAACAGTGTCAGACTTTATTTTTCTGGGCTCCAAAATCACTGCAGATGGTGACTGCAACCATGAAAGTAAAAGACGCTTACTCCTTGGAAGGAAAGTTATGACCAACCTAGATAGCATATTGAAAAGCAGAGACATTACTTTGCCAACAAAGAGCCATCTAGGCAAGGCTATGGTTTTTCCTGTGGTCATGTATGGATGCAAGGGTTGGACTGTGAAGAAAGCTGAGCGCTGAAGAATTGATGCTTTTGAACTGTGATGTTGGAGAAGACTCTTGAGAGTCCCTTGGACTGCAAGGAGATCCAACCAGTCCATTCTGAAGGAGATCAGCCCTGGGATTTCTTTGGAAGGAATGATGCTAAAGCTGAAACTCCAGTACTTTGGCTACTTCATGCGAAGAGTTGACTCATTGGAAAAGACCCTGATGCTGGGAGGGATTGGGGGCAGGAGGAGAAGGGGATGACAGAGGATGAGATGGCTGGATGGCATCCCTGACTTGATGGACGCGAGTGTGTGTGAACTCCGGGAGTTGGTGATGGACAGGGAGGCCTGGCGTGCTACGATTCATGGGGTCACAAAGAGTCGGACACAACTGAGCGACTGATCTGAACTGAACTGAATAAGTCTCTGAGTTTAGTCAATATCGTGAAGTGCTGGTTCAGAAATTGAGAGGCAAAGAACAGACACAGACACACACACACACACTGTACTGCATAAGTACGTACTCAGAAGCCAGGGTCCTGGAGTTTGAATTCTGTTTATGCGACTTGCAGTGTGCAGACATGGAGAGCTTGCTGTAGAGTTCTGTAGACCTAAAGATAGACACATACATTGTGTGTCAATCCCTTACCTACACAAAAGCACTCAAAACAGTGCATGTCTATTATGAAAGTGAAGGGAAAAGAGCAAGTAACTTGTCCAAGGTCATAGAGCTACTTTGTAGCAGGGTCAGGATTCATCTCAAGTCTGTTTGATTTCAAAGCTCAGCTCTCTTTTCACTATCTCAAGACAATGCATGATTAATTTCTAAACACATGGTACAGATAAGAATTTCTAGGGGAGCTAACAGCTAGGAGAATTTATTTCAAGTTGAGGTAGTCAGAAAGCTCTTTATTGAAGAAATGGGATTTGAGGCAGGCCCTGAAAGATGAATGGAATTGCTTGAAATGAGGAGGAAAGGAGTGGGTATTTTAAGTGAATGTGTTAGCATCAGCAGAGTGCAAATATGCAAATATCCATCTATCGATATATTTTTCTTCTGACTTTGGTAATAGTAACAATAGAATAGCCAAGTAAAACTAATTTGAAAGAAAAGTATTAACTTAAAATCTCACTACTCTTGTTGTGAATTTTTTTTTCATTTGTTATATTATCTGAAAATATTTGTCCACAGATAATTTATTTTACAGCTGTGATCATATGAAAAATCACTGTTAAACTGTTGGTTAGTCTAGGACTATGTGGCACATCTCTGTTACTATGTAGCAACTGAGAAATATCACTTCAGCTGCTACTTACCAAATCATATATATGTGCACATATATATGTGAATATGTATGCACGTACATATGTACAAACATACACATATATAATGCTTTAATATATGCCCTAATATTTAAATAAACATCATTATAGAAAACAAAATGCCTAAACAACATTGTTGGATCATAGTACAAAAGGAAAAAAAACATTAAACATTTGTGTTAGTTAAGATTTTATTAGTTTCAATTGTAGAAAACTATATTACTTTAAAATCAATGTGCAAAGAGAAATTGACTCTCATAATTGTGATTCCGGAGTTCAGAAAATGTTCTATGTTGAGTTCCAAGCATCACTAGTAATATGAACTCAAATCTCACCAATTCAGAACTGATATAATAACAATAATAGCTAACTTCTCTAGGTGCTTATGGATAGAATGGTTCAATGCTCAGTACCCTTCTGAGCATTTTTGAACACTTAATTTGTAAGGTCATTTAATTTTCACACAGCTGGATGAGGTAGATGGTTAGGGAACCGAAACAAGAGAAATTAATAACTTGCCCAGATCCATCCCTGCAATATTTTCAGTTGTGAAGAGGATGGAGTACTTGAATTGTCCATACCTGAATCATTATCCATTCCAGTGATGTTCCTAATGGTAGAAGGACTCTGTCTCATCAAAACACAGGAACAGACATGGGAAAGGATTTCAGAGCAGGCAAAATGATAGATATCCACTGCTGGAAACCACTTACAAAATACGAAGATCTTCTCTTTGTCCCAGGATCTTTCCACTTTCCTCCAAATTTGCCAGAATAAAGTGGAGACAAAAGAGCTAAAATGCTAAATTCTGTTCTTATTGGACAGAGTAAATATATACTCTTACCATTTAGATTGCATACTTTACTGAATAGAATAGAAGAGTTAAATGAGAAAATTGGAATTGCTCTGCAACCACTAAAATGTAAATGCCTGTGCGTATTTGACAGATAGCAACTTAAAGGCAGTATTTTACTTTTTAAATCTGAGACTGGGTTGATTCATCTGTTGGCAGCCTGAACATTCTGAAGCACAGAGTTTAAGTCCTCCAGTCTAAACCTGGATATAGTATTTATATAGGCCATCATTTCCCAAATTCTACTTATTCACCTACCAAATTTATGAACTAAAAACTGAATACCCGCTCTAAATACTATATTGCCTTTTTATTAACTAGTATTTCTTGCTTCAAATGGAATATTTTAA
>NW_011495082.1:6380193-6387672 GCF_000754665.1 Bison bison bison
GACAAAAGAGCTAAAATGCTAAATTCTGTTCTTTTTTTTTTTTTTTTTTAAGCCTATTCGTTTATTTACTCAACAAATATTTATTGAGCATAATACTATATATTAGATACTATTTTTTTTTTCTCTAATTTTATTTTATTTTTAAACTTTACATAATTGTATTAGTTTTGCCAAATATCAAAATGAATCCGCCACAGGTATACATGTGTTCCCCATCCCGAACCCTCCTCCCTCCTCCCTCCCCATACCATCCCTCTGGGCCGTCCCAGTACACCAGCCCCAAGCATCCAGCGTCATGCATCGAACCTGGACTGGCAACTCGTTTCCTACATGATATTTTACATGTTTCATTGCCATTCTCCCAAATCTTCCCACCCTCTCCCTCTCCCACAGAGTCCATAAGACTGTTCTATACATCAGTGTCTCTTTTGCTGTCTCGTACACCGGGTTATTGTTACCATCTTTCTAAATTCCATATATATTTGGACAGAGTAAATATATACTCTTACCATTTAGATTGCATACTTTACTGAATAGACTAGAAGAGTTAAATGAGAAAATTGGAATTGCTCTGCAACCACTAAAATGTAAATGCCTGTGCGTATTTGACAGATAGCAACTTAAAGGCAGTATTTTACTTTTTAAATCTGAGACTGGGTTGATTCATCTGTTGGCAGCCTGAACATTCTGAAGCACAGAGTTTAAGTCCTCCAGTCTAAACCTGGATATAGTATTTATATAGCCCATCATTTCCCACATTCTACTTATTCACCTACCAAATTTATGAACTAAAAACTGAATACCCGCTCTGAATACTATATTGCCTTTTTATTAACTAGTATTTCTTGCTTCAAATGGAATATTTTAAAACTTAATGTCATGTTATAAATGAATACTGGATATTTGAATTATACCTGATCTCGTTCATAAATGGTATCAGCAAACACCATACTGCACACATTGTGTGAAAATGCAGTAGTCATCTATTTTTCAGTTTATACTATATTTGGAGACTGTCAGTCTTTACAATTAAGGTAAAATTGAAGGCAACATAAAAACAATATATCAAGAAAGGTATAAAATATAAACTTATTCAGTTTTTCATATTGAAAAGTTGCAATGAGTTGAATAACGTAAAAGTTTAAGTTTTGAGAAAAAGGACCTCTTAATTTCTTCTCATTCCTAGTTCCAGAATTTAGACTCACGTTAAGAGTAACTTCTCCAAGATTGCGTTAAGTCAGAGCTTGGTTGTCTTGGGAAATATATTGACCAGCAAATACTTGGAAGGAGGAGGGATGCATGTGTACTAGTTGGGATGGGAGGATAGGAGGGAGAAGAAAGATACGTTAGAATTGTAGTCAACTATTTAGACATGATGAATCGAAAGGAAAGCCATCCAAAACAAAAGAGAGATGCCCATTTTTCTCACTTGGCCATGACTGGTTCCCTCTAAGAAAGAGGAGGCTGCTGTGTCTGTTTCATCCTCAGTTCCATTCTGTCCTGGAGTCCTGCGAGACAATTGGTCGCATGTCCAGAAATACATCTTGGACATAGAATGGAACTTTAGGTAAAAACTTATAAAATAAGAGAACAGTACTAGGCTCCAGTAGACTTGATTAACCCATAGTTTTGCCCCCTCTGTCTATGCATGTAATTATTTTATGCATTTGTTTACTTGTTTTCAAACACATGTGCCTCTATCTCTAGCAGAATGTGAAGTCAGGAGCCATGCCACTTTTGTCTCTATCACTACAAGCGAGGATAAAAGTACTATTTCATAAGGTTATCATAAGATTAAAGGAATCAGTTCATTAGCAGGTTTTGAATATACTGTAAGAAACAAAGACCTTGATATATGTTAGCCATTTGACCGACCAGAGAACTGATGAATGGCCTAAAATCAGCTTCTTCCTAGATATCTTGACTGTATTGAAACTTTTATGATCACAAAAAGTTTTCTTTATAAAGAGCTGTTTGAAAAAGTTTATCTTGATCCATCCCACTACATCTTAAGCAAGTCTACTAGAAACCAAACAGTACATTGAACAGAGCATCAATTTTGCAGGCGACTGTCTAGTGGCCTTTAAAGTTCCTCAAACACCTCATTCGGACAGCATAAGCACTTACGTTCTTCCCTCCATGTATCCTTTTAAATCAGAAGTAGTGGTAAAATTGAAGCCACTTCAATAGAAAAAATGTGTACAGTTGATTTACTCTTGTTTCCTAATACTAATAATAATGAGAGCTATTGATTTAAAACTGAGCAGCACTGTGTGCCAGGCATGGTTCTAAATGATTTTATGTTTGATAATTTAATTTTAAAAGCAATAACATGAGATTGATATTTTAACCTCCCATGTATCAGTGAGTAAGTTGAGGCTTTGAGAAGTTAAATAATAATGCAAAGATTGAAAAATTAATGTATCATGGAACTTGAATCTAAACCAGGATTTCAAGCTTATGTTTGTTTTATCTTTTAAAATATGCTTTTTTTTTCTGTTGATCATAATTTTTTTTTTTATTTCTTGAGTGGGAAAAGAGTTTATTTCCTGTCTTTATAGTACTGTAGGCATTTTTATTCGTGTTTATCATGTTGATAGAATCATTCTAACTTTTTTATCTTTTATATCTAGCAGCATAAAGTTGCGCTTAAATTACCCACTAGACTTTTCCCTCTTCATGTAAATCTGAATTTATATTAACAAAAGAAAAACAGTCTTTCCGTGTTCAAATATTTTGGTCTCTGTGAATATTCCCCTTGAGGGGTTCTCCTCTATACCTCATAAATCATGTAATCACTATCTGATTTTGTCATAACTAAGTAGTCATAGATACATCACTAAATGACATGTGATTTATAGTTCTGGTAGGTAATCTCTGATGGCAAATATCCTTTAATGTCATCTTTCATAAGGCTAAGTGCCCTTTATTCACGATTTCTGAAAGATTTTAAAAATCGAAATAGAAAATTTTTTTTAATATTATCAGAACTGTTTCAATGTCCTTATCAGACAACATATGGATGTGTGTTTTACCTGACCTCTCACTAACATCTAAATTTTTATTCCTTAAGTTTAAAAACAAAATACAAGTCCTGTGAAAACATGGAAAAACAAAGGATTGCGATAGTGTTTTTCCAACTCTGACTATGTAAGGTTTTCTTCAATATGCTTTTCATGCCCATGTTGTTCTTTTAGTTTTTATAAAAACACTCAGTAATTAAGATTGTGAATATATATCAAAATATTTTTAAAACATAGAAAAAAGATCCATCTCTTATCATACCAATTATTATAACTAGTTATTTAAAGGTATACTTATAATAAGCTTAGGTGCTATACAAAAGGAAATTCTCCAACAATTTGGACAGCTGAAATCAGCGCCTGAGAATCATTTGATTTTGTAGTACAAAATCTAAGACCAGTGCATTTTTAAAAAGATACTGGAAATAATCTTTTTAATAAATAATTAACGGTGTGTGTGAAGTTATAGCTACTATTTACCAACTTTTTGTCATCTTTATCTTTCTATTTGAAGAATACTGTAACTCTCATGGTCATCCCTGATAACTCAGTTGGTAAATAATCCGCCTGTAATGCAGGAGCCTCAGTTCGAATCCTGAGTTGGGAAGATCCACCGGAGAAGGGATAGGCTACCCACTTCAGGACTCTCGGGCTTCCCTTGTGGCTCAGCTGGTAAAGAATCCACCTACAAAGCAAGAGACCTGGCTTCAGTCCCAGGGTTGGGAAGATCTCCTGGAGAATTCCATGGACTGTACAGTCCATGGGGTTGCAAAGACTCAGACACGACTGAGCGACTCTCATACTTGAGGAAATGTCCCTTGATTCCATGCAAAATATCTAGGAACTGTATTCCAACTCCCTCTTACTCTTTACTCTTTAATGTGACTTAGCCGTATCCCTTTACAATCATAGGTGAGCTAAGGTGGAAGTCACTCATTGCCATATCCCGTTACAGTCATACCTGCCAGTCAATACTGGGTCCCCCTGAAAAGTACTGAGATAAGGATTTTAGGGTTCATGTTTTACTGAGGGTGTACTTTACAAATTTGTAAAGAAATAAGTCAACAATGGAAATGGCCCTGAGCAAGAGAGGTTTTAGATAAAGTCTGGCCCTGGCATGGTCTCACAGGGGGAGGTCTCTAGACCATAAGGCTTATGCCTGTACCCACTCTCTCATATTCATGCCTATAAACAATTTGGTGTGCAAACTCCCAATCTTTGTTACATTCACTTGCACATGTATTTAGAAGCATATTATTTGCATCTTTTAAAATTTAGTATACATATTTTCTTGAAATTTTGCTTTTCTTCTTTCCTTAATGTGGCTCTGTGTATGTATGTTTATGTCACTCTTCTTAAGAGGTATTATTCCAAGGAACATGTTGTTCAGTTGCTATCTTGCCTGACTTATTGCAGCACATCATGCTTCCCTGTCCTTCACCTTTTGGAGCTTGCTCAAACCCACGTCCATTGAGTTGGTGATGCCATCCAACCATCTTATCTTTTGTCATCACCTTCTCCTCCTGCTTTCAATCTTTCCCAGCATTAGTGTCTTTTTCAGTGAGTTGGCTCTTTGCATCAGGTGACCAAAGTATTGGAGCTTTAGCTTCAGCATCATTCCTTCTAATGAATATTCAGGGTTAATTTCCTTTAGGATTGACTGGTTTGATCTCCTTTCTGTCCATGGCTCTCAAGAGTCTTCTCAAACAACATAGTTCAAAAGCATCAATTCTTTGGGACTCAGCTTTTTTTATGGTCCAGCACTCACATGCATACATGACTACTGGAAAAAACATAGCTCTGACTATACAGACCTTTCTCAGCAGAGTGATGTGTCTGCTTTTTAGTACACTGTCTAGGTTTTTCATAGATTTTCTTCAAGGAGCAAGTGTCTTAAATTTATGGCTGCAGCCACCATCTGCAGTGATATTGGAGCCTAAGAAAATAAAATCTGTCACTGTTTCCACTTTTTACCCATCTATTTGCCATAAAGTGGTGGGACTGGATGCCATGATCTTAGTTTTTGAAAGCTGAGTTTTAAGCCAGTTTTTTCACTCTTGTCTTTCACCTTTATCAAAATGCTTTTTAGTTCTTCTTAATTTTCTGCCATTAAGGTGGTGTCATCTGCATATCTGAGGTTGTTATTTCTCCCAGCAGTCTTGATTCCAGCTTGTGGTTCATCCAGCATGACATTTCACATGATGTGCTCTGCATATAAGTTAAATAAGCTGGGTAACAATATACAGCCTTGATGTACTCCTTGCCCAATTTTGAACCAATTTGTTGTTGCATGTCTGGCTCTAACTGTTGTTTCTTGTCCTGCAGGTAAGGTGATCTGTTATTCCAGTCTCTTTAAGAATTTTCCACAGTTTTTTTGATCCACCTAGTCAAAGGCTTTAGTGAAGTCAGTGAAGCAGAAGTAGATGTTGTTTTGGAACTCCCTTGCTTTTTCTATGATACAGTGAATGTTGGCAATTTGATCTGTGGTTCCTCTGCCCTTTCTAGATCAAATTACTTTTTAAAAATTATCTGAACAATTATTATTTTATAAAATAGAAATATATTAGGCAATCAAGTGGCAATTAAACTAGAAATTAATAATAAAATCAGAAAACATAACAACATACTTTCCCAAGAAAACTTTTGAAGCTATTTGTTTAAAAAAAAGGGTTGTATCAAAGAAGAGCCAAACTAAAATTGAGAAAGTTGTTAATAATAATGAAAAGCTTTATATCAAGATCTAGGCAGTGAAATAGAAAACTAATAGAATTAGATATGTATAGGAGAAATAAATAATAAAGGTGAGTTAATGCATAAATCAAAAACTAAATCAAAAAAATAAAAGGAAAGCATAAAGTAAAACATAATAATGTCATAAATTGATTAGAAAATAGAAAACAGCCTAACCAATATGTGAATGCTGCTGCTGCTACTAAGTTGCTTCAGTGGTGTCCAACTCTGTGCAGCCCCATAGATGGCAGCCCGCCAGGCTCAGCCATCCCTGGGATTCTCCAGGCAAGAACACTGGAGTGGGTTGCCATTTCCTTCTCCAGTGCATGAAAGTGAAAGGTGAAAGTGAATTCGCTCAGTCGTGTCCCACTCAGGGACCCCATGGACTGTAGCCTACCAGGCTCCTCTGTCCATGGGATTTTCCAAGCAAGAGTACTGGAGTGGGATGCCATTGCCTTCTCATTAGACAAATCCTAGAGAAATTACGGAGAAGGCAATGGCACCCCACTCCAGTACTCTTGCCTGGAAAATCCCATGGAAGAAGGAGCCTGGTGGGCCGCAGTCCATGGGGTCGCTAAGAGTTGGACAAGACTCAGCAACTTTGCTTTCACTTTTCAGTTTCCTGCATTGGAGAAGGCAATGGCAACCCACTCCAGTGTTCTTGCCTGGAGAATCCCAGGGACGGGGGAGCCTCGTGGGCTGCCGTCTATGGGGTCGCACAGAGTCAGACACGACTGAAGCGACATAGCAGCAGCAGCAGAGAAATTAGTCAAGAAAAGGGAGAAGAAATAACACATATATAAAATATAAAGTAAGGAGAAACTAAATATTGAATCTCAGGAAAAAAATTAAAACATACTATTTTGCAACATTCATGCAAATAAATTTGAAAGCACAATGTAGTAGATAATTCTCGAGGAGGAAAAAAAAAATCCCTGCAATAATCTCTAAGAGAAAGCAAGTTTACTTAAAATAATACCCAGGAAGCAATGCAGAGTTATCAATTTCCCAAGAAGCAATAGGCATAAGAGGTTATACAGGGGAGTTTTACTTAAACTCTGTCTCTGTCAAAATTATCAGCAAAATAATGACATTGTCTTAAACTATGTTTCTCATGATGTACTCTGCATATAAGTTAAATAAACAGGGTGACAGTATACAGCCTTGACGAACTCCTTTTCCTATTTGGAACCAGTCTGTTGTTCCATGTCCAGTTCTAACTGTTGCTTCCTGACCTGTATACAGATTTCTCAAGAGGCAGATCAGGTGGTCTGGTATTCCCATCTCTTTCAGAATTTTCCACAGTTTATTGTGATCCACACAGTCTAAGGCTTTGGCATAGTCAATAAAGCAGAAATAGATGTTTTTCTGGAACTCTCTTGCTTTTTCCATGATCCAGTGGATGTTGGCAATTTGATCTCTGGTTCTTCTGCCTTTTCTAAAACCAGCTTGAACATCAGGAAGTTCACGGTTCAAATATTGCTGAAGCCTGGCTTGGAGAATTTTAAGCATTACTTTACTAGCGTGTGAGATGAGTGCAATTGTGCAGTAGTTTGAGCATTCTTTGGCATTGCCTTTCTTTGGGATTGGAATGAAAACTGACCTTTTCCAGTCCTGTGGCCACTGCTGAGTTTTCCAAATTTGCTGGCATATTGAGTGCAGCACTTTCACAGCATCATCTTTCAGGATTTGGAATAGCTCAACTGGAATTCCATCACCTCCACTA
>NW_011495082.1:6388093-6396277 GCF_000754665.1 Bison bison bison
TGTTTTCCTCTATTTCTTTGCATTGATCGCTGAAGAAGGCTTTCTTATCTCTCCTTGCTATTCTTTGGAACTCTGGATTCAGATGTTTATATCTTTCCTTTTCTCCTTTGCTTTTTGCTTCTCCTCTTTTCACAGCTATTTGTAAGGCCTCCCCAGACAGCCATTTTGCTTTTTTGCATTTCTTTTCCATGGGGATGGTCTTGATCCCTGTCTCCTGTACAGTGTCACGAACCTCATTCCATAGCTCATCAGGCACTCTATCTAGCAGATCTAGGCCCTTAAATCTATTTCTCACTTCCACTGTATAATCATAAGGGATTTGATTTAGGTCATGCCTGAATGGTCTAGTGGTTTTCCCTACTTTCTTCAATTTAAGTCTGAATTTGGCAATAAAGAGTTCATGGTCTGAGCCACAGTCAGCTCCTGGTCTTGTTTTTGCTGACTGTATAGAGCTTCTCCATCTTTGGCTGCAAAGAATATAATCAATCTGATTTTGGTGTTGACCATCTGGTGATGTCCATGTGTAGAGTCTTCTCTTGTGTTGTTGAAAGAGGGTGTTTGTATGACCAGTGCATTTTCTTGGCAAAACTCTATTAGTCTTTGCCCTGCTTCATTCCGTATTCCAAGACCAAATTTTTCCTGTCACTCCAGGTGTTTCTTGACTTCCTACTTTTGCATTCCAGTCCCCTGTAATGAAAAGGACATCTTTTTTTGGGTGTTAGTTCTAAAAGGTCTTGTTGGTCTTCATAGAACCGTTCAATTTCAGCTTCTTCAGCGTTACTGGTTGGGGCATAGACTTGGATTAATGTGATATTGAATGGTTTGCCTTGGAAACAAACAGAGATCATTCTGTCGTTTTTGAGATTGCATCCAAGTACTGCATTTCGGACTCTTCTGTTGACCATGATGGCCACTCCATTTCTTCTGAGGGATTCCTCCCACAGTAGTAGATATAATGGTCATCTGAGTTAAATTCGCCCATTCCAGTCCATTTGAGTTTGCTGATTCCTAGAATGTCGACATTCACTCTTGCCATCTCTTGTTTGACCACTTCCAATTTGCCTTGATTCATGGACCTGACATTCCAGGTTCCTATGCAATATTGCTCTTTACAGCATCGGACCTTGCTTCTATTACCAGTCACATCCACAGCTGGGTATTGTTTTTGCTTTGGCTCCATCCCTTCATTCTTTCTGGAGTTATTTCTCCACTGATTTCCAGTAGCATATTGGGCACCTACTGACCTCGGGAGTTTCTCTTTCAGTATCCTATCATTTTGCCTTTTCATACTGTTCATGGGGTTCTCAAGGCAAGAATACTGAAGTGGTTTGCCATTCCCTTCTCCAGTGGACCACATTCTGTCAAATCTCTCCACCATGACCCGCCCGTCTTGGGTGGCCCCACGGGCATGGCTTAGTTTCATTGAGTTAGACAAGGCTGTGGTCCTAGTGTGATTAGATTGACTAGTTTTCTGTGAGTATGGTTTCAGTGTGTTTGCCTTCTGATGCCCTCTTGCAACACCTACCGTCTTACTTGGGTTTCTCTTACCTTGGGCATGGGGTATATCCTCACCGCCGCCCTTCCTGACCTTAAATGTGGGATAGCTCCTCTAGGCCCTCCTGTGCCCTCGTGGTAACTCCTCTGGTTGCAGCCCCTGGCCTCAGGCGTGGGTTGCTCCTCCCGGCCACCGGACTGGAAGAAACACAAGCTGGAATCAAGATTGCCGGGAGAAATTTCAATAACCTCAGGTATGCAGATGACACCACCCTTATGGCAGAAAGTGAAGAGAAACTCAAAAGCCTCTTGATGAAAGTGAAAGTGGAGAGTGAAAAAGTTGGCTTAAAACTCAACATTCAGAAAACGAAGATGATGGCATCCGGTCCCACCACTTCATGGGAAATAGATGGGGAAACAGTGGAAACAGTGTCAGACTTTATTTTTCTGGGCTCCAAAATCACTGCAGATGGTGACTGCAGCCATGAAATTAAAAGACGCTTACTCCTTGGAAGGAAAGTTATGACCAACCTAGATAGCATATTCAAAAGCAGAGACATTACTTTGCCAACAAAGGTTCGTCTAGTCAGGGTTATGGTTTTTCCTGTGGTCATGTATGGATGTAAAAGTTGGACTGTGAAGAAGGCTGAGCACCGAAGGATTGATGCTTTTGAAGTGTGGTGTTGGAGAAGACTCTTGAGGGTCCCTTGGACTGCAAGGAGATCCAACCAGTCCATTCTGAAGGAGATCAGTCTTGGGATTTCTTTGGAAGGAATGATGCTAAAGCTGAAACTCCAGTACTTTGGCCACCTCATGTGAAGAGGTGATTCATTGGAAAAGACCCTGATGCTGGGAGGGATTGGGGGCAGGAGGAGAAGGGGACAACAGAGGATGAGATGGCTGGATGGCATCACTGACTCGATGGACGTGAGTCTGAGTGAACTCCGGGAGTTGGTGATGGACAGGGAGGCCTGGCATGCTGCGGTTCATGGGGTCGCAAAGAGTCGGACACGACTGAGCGACCGATCTGATCTGATCTGATCTGAAGTGACTTAGGACAACACTTAGCAGAATAAAAATAATAGTACTGGACCTAGCATTTTCATAGCAGTTAATTTTGCACTGCCAGATGCACAGATATCAGATATATCTGAACTTAGGTAATGTTCACAGCAATGTAATACAGTTTTTGTATCTGGCATTTTTCATTTATCATATACTTTTTGTGATTCAAAAGTATAGTTGCATTTATCATTGTTTGTTTACATTTATTATTAGGTAGTAATTTCCTTCATGAATGTACCATGATTTGTTTATCTATTCTGCTATAGGTGAACATTTGTGTTCCTTGAAGTTTTTAATTATTTCAATGCATACTTCTATATACGTTAGTGACAAACTTTTTCTGGGCATATGCTTTCATTTATTTTGAGTAAACAGCAAAGGCTAGAATGGTCAAGTCATATGGAGATTATGTACTTATCTTTTTAAATGAATATTCAAATTGTTGTCAAAAATGATTTTACCATTTACATTTGGTCCACCAGTTGTTCTAAATCCTCACCAATACTAGGTGTAGTCAGCCTTGTATTTATTTTTAAATTTTAGACCTTTTAAGAGATACATTCTAGTGTTTTCTTGTGGTTTACTAATAATTCGCATCTTTTAATGTTATTGCTGGGAATTATATATCTACTTTGGTGAAAAATATGTTCAAATGTTTTGCTCTTTCTTTTTTAAATTAAGACTTTATATTTAGAGTAATTTAAGGGTTGCAGTAAAATTGATAGGGAAGGTACAAAGATTTCCTATATACCCCCATCCCACATGTGATTGCTCTCCCCCATTACCAACATCCCCTACCAGAGGACTGCATTTGATGCTAATGAAAAACCTACAATGACATAACATTATCACACAAAGACCATAGTTTATATTAAAGTTCACTTTTAGAGTTTTGCATTTATAGGTTTTGACAAATATACAATGATGTGTATCCATCAGTGTAATATCATAAAGAGTATTTTCACTGCTCTAAAAACCCTTTGTGTTCTGCCTATTCACTACAACCACCATTTGTAAACTCTGGTAACCACTCATCTTTTTTTTCTCCATCGTTTTGCCCTTTTGCCTCTTCATACTGTTCATAGGAAGCATCACTATGAACAAATCTAGTGGAAGTGATGGAATTCCAGGTGAGCTATTTCATATCCTAAAAGATGATGCAGTGAAAGGGCTGCACGCAATATGCCGGCAAATTTGGAAACTCATCAGTGGCCACAGGACTGGAAAAGGTCAGTTTTCATTCCAATCCCAAAGAAAGGCATTGCCAAAGAATGCTCAAACTACTGCACAATTGCACTCATCTCACACACTAGCAAAGTAATGCTCAAAATTCTCCAAGCCAGGCTTAAAAAGTAGATGAACCGTGAACTTTCTTATGTTGAAGCTGGATTTAGAAAAGGCAGAAGAACCAGAGACCACATTGCCAACATGCACTGGATCATCAAAAAAGCAAGAGAATTCCAGAAAAACATCTATTTCTTTGACTGTGTGGATCACAACAAGCTGTGGAAAATTCTTTAAGAGATGGGAACACCAGACCACCTTACCTGCCTTCTGAGAAATCTGTATGCAGGTCAAGTAGCAACAGTTAGAACTGGACATGGAGCAACAGATTGGTTTTAAATTAGGAAAGGAGTACATCAAGGCTGTATATTGTCACCCTGCTTATATGTACAGTACATCATGAGAAATGCTGGAATGGATGAAGCACAAGCTGGAAGCAAGATTGCCGGGGAAATATCAATAACCTCAGATATGGAGATGACACCATCCTTATGGCAGGAAACCAAGAAGAAACAAAGAGCCTCATAATGAAAGTGAAAGAAGAGAGTGGAAAAGTTGGCTTAAAACTCAACATTCAGAAAACAAAGGTCGTGGCATCAGGTCCCATCACTTCATGTCAAATAGATGGGGAAACAATGGAAACAGTGGCAGACTTTATTTTCTTGGGCTCCAAAATCACTGCAGATGATGACTACAGCCATGAAATTAAAAGATGCTTGCTCCTTGGAAGAAAAGCTATGACCAACCTAGACAGCATATTAAAAGGCAGAGACATTACTTTGTCAACAAAGGTCCATCTAGTCAAGGCTATGGTTTTTCCAGTAGTCATGTATGGATGTGTAAGTGGGACTATAAAGAAAACTGAGCACTGAAGAATTGATGCTTTTGAACTGTGGTGTTGGAGAAGACTCTTGAGAGTCCCTTGGACTGCAAGGAGATCCAACCAGTCCATCCTAAAGGAAATCAGTCCTAAATATTCATTGGAAGGACTCATGCTGAAGCTCCAATACTTTGGCCACATGATGCAAAGAGCTGACTCATTTGAAAAGACCCTGATGCTAGGCAAGATTGAAGGCAGGAGGAAAAGGGGATGACAGAAGATGAAATGGTTGGATGACATCACTGACTTGATGGACATGAGTTTGAGCACGCTTCAGGAGTTGGTGATGGACAGTGAAGCCTGACATCCTGCAGTCCATAGGGTTGCAAAGAGTTGGACATGACTGAGCAACTGAACTGAATAGTTTTACTTTTCTAGAATGTCATATGATTGGAATCACACAGTATTTAGCCTTTATGGATTGTCTTCACTAGTAGTATGTACCTAAACTTCCTCTACTTCTTTTCACAGCTTGATTGCTTAGTTTGTTGTTGTTTAATCACTTCAGTTCAGTTGCTCAGTTGTGTCCGACTCTTTGTGACCCCATGAATAGCAGAATCACTTAGTCATGTTCAACTCTTTTTCAGCTCCATGTATTATAGCCCTCTAGACTCCTCTGTCCATGGGGTTTTCCAGACAAGATTACTGGAGTGGGTTGCCATTTCCTCCTTCGGGGGATCTTCCTTATCCAGGGATCGAACGTGATTCTCTTGTATTTCCTGCACTGCAGGTGATTTCTTTACCGGAAAGCCACTGGGAAAGCCGAGCTTAATTCATGCTAGCATTAATAATAACTTTTCTGGATTTATCACAGCTTATTTACCATTCACTTACTGAAGTACACCTTGGTTACATCTAAGCTCTGACATATGTAGATAAAGGTACTGTAACCACCTGCAGATTTTTTGTATGAATATACGTTTTCAACTCATGTGGGTAAATACCAAGGAGTTCAATTGCTGGATCATACATTAATAGCATATTTAGTTAAAAAATTGTGAACTAATTTCCAAGGTGACTGTGACACATTTTATTCCCACCAGCAGTGTATGGGAGTTTCTGTTATCCCATGTCCTCACCATTTGATGTTGTCAGTGTTTCAGATTTTAGCCATTCTAACCGGGGTGTAGTACTTTTCATTGTTTTAATTTACATTTCCCTGATGATATATGATGTAGAGCTTCTCTTCATAGGCTTATCCATCATCTGTATATCTTCTTTAAAGAGGTGTCCATTAAGGTCTTTGTCTCTTTTTAAAATTGGGTTGATTCTTATTGCTGGCTTTTAAGAGTTCTTTGTATATTTGGAATACATCCTTTATTAAATGTGTCTTTCTTTTAAATATTTTCTCCCATTCTGTGGCTTGTCTTCTTATTCTCTTGACATTGTCTTCTGCAGAGCAGAAGTTTTTAATTTTAATTAAGTTTAGCTTCTTACTTATTTCCTTCATGGTTTGTGTCTTTAACGTTATATATAAAAAGTTATCACCCTACCTAAGGTCATATAGATTTTCTCCTAAGTTACCCTTTGGGGTTTTATAGTTTTGTATTCTACATATCAATCTGTAATCCATTTTTTTGGTTAATTTTTGTGAAGAGTATAATATCTGTATCTAGATTCTTTTTTATTTTTTGCATAGATGTCCAGTTGTTCCAGCAATGTGTGTTGAAGAAGCTATCTCTGTTCCGTTTTGCTGCCTTTGGTTCTTTGTCAAAGATCAGTAATTAGTTTAATGTTTTTATGGAGTATATTTCTTGAGTTCTTAATTCCGTTTTTCTATTTGCATATTCTTGTACCCACTTACCAAATGGCCACCTGCCAAGGCAGGAGACACAGAAGATGGGGGTTCAATCCCCGGGTTATCCCCTGGAAGAGGAAAGGCAACCCACTCCAGTATCCTTGCTTGGATGATCTCATTGACAGAAGAGCTAGATGGGCAAAGTCCATAGGGTTGCAGTGTCATACACGACTGAGTGACTGAGCACTCATGTGTGTACATACATTCTTGTAACCATAACACACTCTCTTGAGTACTGTAGCTTTACAGTAAAGTTCAAAGTCAGGTAGCATAAATTCTCAAACTTTGTTCTCCTTCGATATTGTCTGTGCTATTATGATTCTTTTGATTCTCTAAATAACCTTTAGAATCAGTAGATTAAGTTGAAAAGAACTGACATATTGACAGCATTGAATCTTCCCATGAACATGGTATATCTCTCCATTTACTTAGTTCTTCCTTAAATTACATCAGAGTTTTCCTCATGTGTCTTGTATGAAGTTTGTTAGATTTGAACCTAAGTATCACATTGTTTGGGTGTTGATTTACATGATATTGTAGGTTTATTATTTTAAAATTTCACTTGTTCATTCCCAGTAGATAAGAAAGCAATTAACTTTTGTATATTAACCTCATATCATGCAACATTGCTTATTAGCTACAGGATATTTTTCTGTTACTTCTTTCAAATTTTCTACATAGATGATCATGTCATGAGTAAATAAAGGTAGCTTTTTTCTTTTTCTTTTCCATTGATCTTTTGTATCCTTTGCTTGTTGATAAATTCCTCTAGCTCACAGATTATTTCCTCACCTGAATTCACTCTATAAATGAGTCCATCAGAGGCATTCTTCATTTCTGTTACAGTGTTTTTAAACTCTAGATTTTTTTTTTAAGTTCTTCTTAGAATTTCCATGTCTCTGCTTTTGCGTGGTATCTGCTTTACTTATAGAACCCTTAGCACATTTATTATAGTTGTTTTAAACCTTACTCTGCTAATTAAAACATCTCTGGCTTATCAGGTTCTAATGCTTGCTCTGTGTCTTCATATTGTATTTTCTGCCTTTTGGCATGCCTTGTATTTTTTAAATTGATAGCTGTACATTTAGAAATTTGTATACTATATAAAGGATTTTTTTTTTAATAAATAGGCATTCAGCAATGTGGTGGTGAGGTGTGAGGTTCTAGAAAGTGAGCTTGTGCCTCTGGAATGTGATCTTCACAGTTTCTCAATTTTTTTCCAATCCCCTTAGTTGGGATAGGAAATCTAGAGTTGATCTTGTTCTGCTCTGGTAAGCCAGGATTCCCTGTATTTGCTTGTCTGTATTTTCAACCTTGTGAATGGTGGTTTGCCCTATTTACTGTTACCTTTCAAGGACTCATGGTGATTGTTAATTTTTTAGTTTGTTAAACTTTTACACGGTATTTGGACAGAACTACAATGTCAGGTCCTCATGTGTAAAGATAGAAACTGGATGTATGCTTTTTTTTTTTCAAATTGTGTTTTTGTTCTATTGAGTTTGGGTGGTTTTTTATATATTCCGAATATACTTACTTTTTCAAATATATTATTTACAGATGTTCAGTATCTTATATCAGTGTTTGGCTTTTGGTTTTTTTAAGGAGTAACTTTCACAGGGCATGGTTCCTATTTTGATAGTCTAATAATTTATGTAATTATGAA
>NW_011495082.1:6396377-6397903 GCF_000754665.1 Bison bison bison
ATTATGAAACACGGTTTTGACATCATATTGAGGAAACATCTGCTTAGGTTAGGGTTAAAAATAATTTCTATTCTGTTTCCCTCTGTAAAATTGTATGGTTTTAGATTTTTACAATTAGGTCTATGATCCATTTTGAATAACTTTTTTATCTGGAATTAAATGTGGATTAAAAGAATTTATTATTGTACATAGATACCTAATGGTTTCAGCAGTACATGTTAAAAAGATTATCTTTTTTCCACTCAGTTTCCTTTGAAACTTTGTTATGCATCCATTTATAGTACATGTGTGGATATATTTCTTAAATTTATGCAGCTCTAGTGATCTATTGCTAAAATCCCACTGTCTTACTACAATAATTTCATAACACATAGAGGTGAAATAATATAAATTATACAAATTAATTCTTTTAAAAAGTTGTTTTGATTATTCTAGGGTCTTTGGATTTTCATCCAAATTTTAGAAACTGGATATTTGTTTTCTTCAAAAACATTTGCTGGATATTAAATATAACTATATCACTATGTCAAGTAAGTGGATCAGTCAAGAATTTACATCTTAAAATTTTGAAACATGAGATCATGAACACAGTATTTCCATTATTTAGGTTTTTTGCATTTCTCTCAACGATATTTTATATTCTGTCATTACATAAGTCTTACACATCTTTTGTTGGATTTATGATTAAGAGATTTACACCTTAATAGTATTATAAATTGTATTCTGTATTTAATTTCAATTTAAGTTGTCCTTTGTTAGAAACAAAATTTATTTTTCTACATTGGTCTTGTATCCTGTAATGTTACTAACTTATTAGTTCTAGAAGCTTTAATGTATATCCTAGGATTTCCAATAGACAATTATATTATATACAAATAAAGACCTTTACATCTACTTTACATATGGTAATGTAAGCTTCCATGTTACTCTCTCCATACATCTTACCCTCTCCTCTCCTCTCCGCATGTCCATAAATCTGTTCTCTATATGTTTCTCCATTGCTGCCCTGAAAATAAATTCTTCATTACCATCTTTCTAGACTCCATATATATATGTTCAGTTCAGTCACTCAGTTGTGTCCGACTCTTTGTGACCCCATGAGTCGCGGCACACCAGGCCTCCCTGTCCATCACCAACTCCCGGAGTTCACTCAAACTCATGTCCGTCGAGTCAGTGATGCCATCCAGCCATCTCATCCTCTGTCGTCCCCTTTTTCTCCTGCCCTCCCAGCATCAGAGTCTTTTCCAGTGAGTCAACTCTTCACATGAGGTGGCCAAAGTACTGGAGTTTCAGCTTTAGCATCATTCCGTCCAAAGAAAACCCAGGGCTGATCTCCTTTAGAATGGACTGGTTGGATCTCCTTATTATATGATATTTATCTTTCTCTGTCTGACTTACTTCACTCTGTATGATAGGATCTAGGTTTACCCAGCTCATTAGAACTGACTCAAAATGGGAATTTGCTGTATGTCTAAGGAAACTCAAACAGGGGCTCTATAGCAATCTAGAGGGATGAGATGGGTCGG
>NW_011495082.1:6398003-6398480 GCF_000754665.1 Bison bison bison
ACAGGGAGATTCAAGAGGGAGGGGACATATGTATACCTGTGGCTGATTCATGTTGAGGTCTGACAGAAAACAACAAAATTCTGTAAAGCAATTATCCAATTAAAAAAAAAAAAAAAGACTTTTACTTCATCTTTTCATTGTCAGTTTATTTGTGGTGACTTAGTGATTTAATGGCACCCCACTCCAGTACTCTTGCGTGGAAAATCCCATGGATGGAGGAGCCTGGTAGGCTGCAGTCCATGGGGCCACGAAGAGTCAGACACGACTGAGTGACTTCACTTTCACTTTTCACTTTCATGTATCGGAGAAGGAAATGGCAACCCACTCCAGTGTTCTTGCTTGGAGAATCCCAGGGACGGGGGAGCCTGGTGGGCTGCCATCTATGGGGTCACACAGAGTTGGACATGACTGAAGCGACTTAGCAGCAGCAGCAGCAGGAGCCTGGTAGGCTGCAGTCCATGGGGTTGCAAAGAAAAA
>NW_011495082.1:6398580-6408789 GCF_000754665.1 Bison bison bison
GCTGCCATCTATGGGGTCACACAGAGTTGGACATGACTGAAGCGACTTAGCAGCAGCAGCAGCAGGAGCCTGGTAGGCTGCAGTCCATGGGGTTGCAAAGAATCGGACACGACTGAAGCAACTTAGTAGTAGTGATTTATAAGGGAGAAGGAGATGGCAACCCACTGCAGTAATCTTGCTAGAAGAGCCCCATGGACAGATGAGCCTGGCAAGCTACAGTTCATGGAATCGCAAAGAGTCAGGCACAACTTAGTGACTCAAAAACAACAATGATATTGTTGCTTATGGTTTGTGTGTTACTGGGGTCGTTTCTAATTGCTTTGCCTGAACTCATGTGACTGCCTCAGGATTGTCTCTGTGTTATCAAATCTCTGTGTTATTTCTATGGACAGGAAATAGACCGAGAAAGTCACTTAACTGAAAATATGATCCATTTAAAAGGAAAGGAAAGATGTCTAAGACCTTTGATGGAAGAAGCTATAAATAGTATTTTCATTTAGTGAGAATATTGATACATTTTTCTACATATTGCTTCTACATATACATATTTTCTACATATACATATTTTTCTAAATATTAATATTTTAAATTTGGTCTGTAGCTAAGGATGTTATCTTGTTAAATATATTGCAGCAATATAATAATCATTAATATCCATGAACATTAAATGGATATGAAGTAATCTAAATATCTATGGTGATATTCTATCTTTATTGTTGATATTGGTCACTTCTTTTCTATTTGATCAGTCTTATGCAGAGCTATTACTTTTACTGATCCTTTGAAGAGCAACTTTTGATTTATCTATATTTCACAGATTTTTTTAAACATTGTCTTTTAATATTTGTTTCAAAAACTTTAAATTTTTTCTTATTTTACTATGACTCATAGGCTATTTAGACATATATCGCTTAACCTCTATTTGAGAATTGCTAGATATATTTTATTTATTTCTAATTAAAATTAAGTCTGAAAATATGCTTTTTGTAATTTCCATCTTTCAGATTTGATTGAAACTTGTTTTCTGGTTCAACTTAACAAGATAGACCATCAACATATGGTCTGTCTTGTTAAGTGGTCCATATGCACTTGAAAAGAACATGTTTGCTACCATAGTTTCAAATAGTGTGCAATAAATTGGGTCACAGTTTGGGGATTTCTTACAAAACTAAACATACTCTTACTCTATGATCCAGCAATTATGCCTCTTGATATTTAGCTAAAGGAGTTAAAAACTTATGTCCACAAAGAATCCTGCACACAGATGTTTATAGTAGCTTTATTCACATTTTCCAAAACTTGGAGGCAATGAGGATATCTTTCAGTAGGTAAATAGATAAACTAATTTACCCAGACAATAGGTTAATATTAAACAAAAAATGAGATGTTAAGGTGGGAAAAAACATAAAGGAAATTTAAATACATTTGACTAGGTAGAAGAATTCAGTGTGCAAAGGCTACACACTGCGTGATTCCAACAATATGACATTCTGGGAAGACAAACTATGGAGACAATAGAAAGATCAGCTATTAATAGGGGACAGCAGGCTAGGAGATATGAGTAGGCAAAGCACAGAGCATTTTTAGGGCAGGGCAAATATTGTGCATGATTTAATAATGGCTGTATGTTGTTATACTTTTTCTAAATCCTTAGAATATACAACACCAAGAGTAAACCCTAAAGTATATGGACTTTGTTAATTACAATGTGTCAATCTTCATTCTAGGTTAAAAAAAAAAAAAGAGTACCATTCTAATGAATGATGCTGATAATGGGGGAGACTATGGAGAAGGCGATGGCACCCCACTCCAGTACTCTTGCCTGGAAAATCCCATGGACGGAGGAGCCTGGTAGGCTGCAGTCCATGGGGTCTCAAAGAGTCGGACACGACTGAGCGACTTCACTTTCACTTTTCACTTTCATGCCTTGGAGAAGGAAATGGCGACCCACTCCAGTGTTCTTGCCTGGAGAATCCCAGGGACGGGGGAGCCTGGTGGGCTGCCGTCTATGGGGTCGCACAGAGTCGGACACGACTGAAGCGATTTAGAAGCAGCAGTAGCAGCAGCATGCATGTGTAGGGTAGTATGTTGTTAGGAAATATCTGTACCTTCCTACCAATTTAGCTGTAAAACTAAAAACTGCTCTTACAAAATAGTCTTAAAAATAATAGATTGCATCATGATGGTAGAAATGTTCCTGTCTTTTATATCCTTATATTTTGTTCTATATTATTCTACTCAATATTGAGAGGGAAATGTTAAAATCTTCAAGTCGGATAGAAGTCGGATATCTATTTTTTCTGTAAGTCTGTTAATTGATAATAAGAGATAAGACTATATGTATATTTTAAATACAGAGCCATTAGGATATCCTTAGTTGGAAAAACTCTGCTGTATATCTTTTGATACTAGTGGATTTAAGAGATTTAAACTATGTATGTGAATAATCTATGTGGAAAATAGGGAAAGTAATGGATATTGAAGAGTTTGAGGGGCCAGAGTTGTAGAAGAATTACTGAAATTAGTGTACCATCACTGTGATTGAACTCAGAATTCTCCTAGAAATGTTATTCAGTAAAATATTTCTCTGAGAAATGTTTTCAGAAAGTGAAATCTCTTTAGCATTTATATATTCAGTTAGAAATTATCATTTTGTTTGTGGACATATTCCCTTGATTTACTTTTGTATTATTTTCTATTTGACTTTACCTACATCTATTTTAAATGTTAAAGCAGAGTACTTGCTCATTATTTCTTCTTTGTTTCTACATGGGGCCTAGAGTTCTCTAATCTACACAAATATGAGCTTATGAATCACAAAATATCTGTCTTGAAAGGACTATCTAAGACGATCTCACCTGACTGCTATCCATTGTGAGTCCTCACTACCAAATACCAACCAAGGAATTAACAGCTTTTCCTAAAGCATTTCCAGTAACAAGAATTCATTCTCCCTTGAGATAGCCAATTCCTTTAATTGATCTACTAAAACTTATACTCAACATTGAATGAGAATAGATCTTGGTTTGTAAAATTAATCAGAATGCTTATATATATATATATTATATATATTTAGAAAATGCTACATCTGTAAAAACAATCTGATTCATAAAATAAATAACCATGAAGTAGATAATTTACTTTTTATATGTTTCAGGGTATCTACAGACACATATATATGCACTTATACACAAGCTAACAAATTTGGGTATCAGAATCCTTTATCTAGGGCTACTGGAAACATTGTTTTTTCCCCAATGGTAGGGCAGGATAGTATTAATATTCAATAGAAATTCAACCAAGAACTTGCTGAGCAAAATCAACAAATAAATTTCTGAATGAATAAAAGAATTAATGAGTTCATTCTTTAATGACTCATTTAACTGATATTTTTGGCAAATCTGAACTATGTTCCAAATGACCACTCGAACTGCACAGACTGCATAGAAGGGAGGGGTGGCCATTCAGAGAAACGTGCATTTTGTATTTGTTCTGTTGGTAGAAGTAGGGAAAATGGATAACAAAATACAACAGATGTCTGCTCATGTAAACACAAATTTGTGATAAGGATTGAAAGGAAAATTAATTTCAGTACAGGGAGAGGCAAAATCAATCAATGGTCTACTTGGTGGCAGGACATGTTACAGACTGGTTACCAGGGACCTTGGGCTTCTCTTGTAGCTCAGTTAGTATAGAATCTGCCTGCAATGCAGGCAGTTCGATCGCTGGGTTGGGAAGATCCCTTGGAGGAGGGCATGGCAACCCACTCCAGTATTCTTGCCTGGTGTATCCCATGGACAGAGGAGCCTGGTGGGCTACACTACATGGGGTCACAAGAGTCGGACATGACTTAATGACTAAACCACCACCACCAGGGACCTTGCTGAAGCAGCAGTACTGTCTGATCTTGTTCTCAAAGTATTTTATTAAGATGGTGACCAGAGTTCAGATAGAAATAAAGAAATTCAAGCCATATAGCTCAGTTTATGGTTTCCAAGATACAGATAGCATTCCATTACTATTGTTACACAGTAGTGCCATATGCATTCTGCATCTGTGAAAGTCTTATTTACTTGGTGTATTTTATTATACCACATTATAAGGCTAGGCTAGGCTAGGCTAGACTAGGCTAAGTCACTTCAGTTGTATCTGATTCTTTACAACCCTATTGGACCATATCCCACCCAGGCTCCTCTGTCCATGGGGTTCTCCAGGCAAGAATACTGGAGTGAGTTGCTGTGCCCTTCTCCAGGGGATCTTCCCAACCTAGGGATCAGCTCTAACCCCCATCTCTTCATCTCCTACACTGGAAGGAGGTTTCTTTACAACCAGTGCCACCTGGGAAACCCCAATATATACATTAGTGTGCTATTTATATAAGGCCAGAAACTAAAAATAGTATAGTTATTACTGGCGAGTTAACTGCCATCAAGTGTATAGTGGTGTTAAGACAATTAACATTTCTTATCTGTTATAAAATTTTTTAAAATACTGGTCCCATTTACCTAACACTATGATCCACTAGTCAGGATTAAATATTTAGTATTAACTTATTTTTGTTGTTTTTTACAAATTTTTTTTTTCCGCTCAATCTGGGTCATTCTACTTCAGAATAATCTTATTTAAATAAGTAGTCTTTCTTGTGCTATCATGAAATGGCAGTCTCCAAGCATTTCTCATGGTTCCTTGGTGGGATGGTCACTTAATGATCAAATTAGAGCTCACTCAACCAGATCCATGGTAACCACAGTTACTAGACTGCATTTGTTCTTTTCAGATTTACAGAGCATCCAGGTGGAGTTCATTACTGTGAATCACCCAGCATGCTCCCCTGGCAGCAGATTAAGAAAACAGTCTAAATTAGAGATGGCTGCACTGCTAAACTTATTCCTTGTTCAAAATAAAGGCCCCCTGCACTTAGCCACATACATCTTATCTGTAGCAGCCTTCTATCCAGGGAGGTCTCTATTACTATTATGCTGCTGTAGTTGTACAATGCCTAAAATATTTATGAAGCTGAAAGCTGAAAAATTACAGATCTGCAGCTAATACATTCCGCAGCTGCATGTTCTTGTTTGCAAATTTATAACTGGGAATTTACTCTTAACAAACTCCAGCTTTTGAACAATCGGATATATTTCTCCTACTCTCTGTGTTGCCCAATCTCTGTTGCTCTCACTCCCTGGGCTGGGATGGCTGCAGTGGTGGTGCAGCCTCTGGGGAGGGAGGGAGAAGAAATGGATAGAACTACATGCCATCAGTCACCAACAGCCCCTCTGGCTGATTAAGTAGCAGGTGTTAATAGGAACCCAGGGGAGTGCTCTCGGGTTCCCTTTAGCTGGAATGATAGTGACATGATTCAAGGCCTGAAGGGTTTGGGGCCCTTATAGGGTGGGGGAAGGGAAGTAGACTTATAAAGTGGAAAATAATAGAAGAGTATCTTTTTTGATAGACTTCTCCTAGTGCTTGAAAGATTTGCAGTTTTTGAAGATTTGAACAATGAAAATTCTGATACAAATGCACCAGGCATTTAAAAGCAAATGAACAGATGTAGTAAAAGCACTGCTTGCTGTCTATAATTTTGGTTTTATTGGAGCTTTATCATAAATGATTTTAATTTTTATTTTGAACAGATACTTATTAGGTAAATATACAAGGGATTTGATGTTACAAAAATATGAAAGATGTCACAGACCTTTTAAATTGCAAAGCATATGCTTTTACATAAAGTGTACAAAGTTCAGTAGATGTGATAATCCAAATCAGTGATTATTAAACTATAAAAACTCCAGATTTTATCTGTAAATTAATTTGATCTTTTGTCTATCTCAGAAGAGTTGTTTAAAATTTGTTTTAATTTTGATATATACAGTATCAAAATATTTTGATTCTCCAAATGCTATCATGATTCCTTCTGTTCACTAAACACCCCTTGACTACTAACACCATTGATTATCTTTTATACTTTAATAAGTAAAATTTAGTTTATAATTACATTTTGTACTTGATATAATGCACTATATATTTTGGGGGCTTGGTTTACTTAACATATTTGTGATATTCATGGATATTTCTGTATGCAGTTATATTTTATTCAATATTATTTTGTGTAGTATATAACTGGGTGAATATACCATATATTACTGGGTGAATATACCATAATTTTGGAGAAGGAAATGGCAGCCAATCCCAGTAATCTTGCCTGGGAAATTCCATGGACAAAGGAGCCTATAAGGCTATCACCCATGGGGTCACACAGATTCGGACACAACTGAGCAACTAAACAGCGTGATGTATTTTATACAATGTAAAACTGATGGTTATTGAATCCTTCCAAAATAGATATTAAACATAATGTTTGTGAGAGCATTCCAACCCATGTCTTTTGGTGAGGATAGGTACACATTTCTGTTTGGTATAAACATAGGAGTTAATTTCTGGATCACAGGGTATTTAGATGTTCACCTTCAGTAGATGTTGACAATTCTTTACTCTCACTGCTGGAAATAAGGTCCTGATTGTGTGTGTGTGTGCGCATGTGTGTGTGTTGGAAGCAGGGAGAGACAGAAAGAGAGAACTATTTTTTAGCATACATATGATTATTCATGTTTACTATCTTTTCTCTTTATAGTTATTATAAGGGGAATTTTATTCAGAAATTTTTTTCCAATTTATATAAATTATGAAATTTACTTGCATGAGGTAGTAGACAACACATTCTACCCCTTGATTTTTTTTTTCATTCTTGATATAAACAGTTTTTTCTCTTTCTCTTTTATTAGTTGTTCCAAAGGTATTTCATTTTTATGAACTTTTTAAAAGAAGAAAATTTTGAATTTGTTTTTTTTCTCTATCATTGTAAGCCTGCTGGCAACAGCTTTTCTCAGTTTGTTTTAAAATTAGTTTATAACTTTATTTCAAGAGTTTTTAGAATTTTTTGAGTAGAGAATTCTGAGTTGCTTTTCATCTCAACACTCTAAATATTTGCTCCATTGACTTCCGAGTACCATGATTATTAGTGACCATTCAGATATCACTGTCTCACTCTCTCCCCCCACATAGACTTTTCCTCCCTACCATCCTTTGAAGGCAACATGTTTTTCCTTTGATTTTCTTAAAAATTAATTTTTATTGGAGGTGGCAATAGTGGTAAAAAAAAAAAACAAAAAAAAACAAAACCCTGCCTGCCAATGCAGATATAAGAGATATGGGTTCAAAACCTGGTTTGGGAAGATCCACTGGAGAAGGGCATGGCAACCCACTCCAGTGTTATTGCCTAGAGAATCCTATGTACAGAGGAACCTGTCAGGCTACAGTCCATAGTGTCTCACAGAGTAGGACATGACTGAAGCAACATAGCACATATCACACATAATTCATTTACAATGTTGTGTTACTTTCTGTTGTATATTGAACTGAATTAGTCATACATGTAAACACACTTACAGAGAAGGCAATGGCAGGCCACTCCAGTACTCTTGCCTAGAAACTCCCATGGACAGAGGAGCCTGGTGGGCTGCAATCCATGGGATTGCTATGAGTTGGACACGACTGAGTGACTTCACTTTCACTTTTCACTTTCACACAGTGGAGAAGGAAATGGCAACCCACTCCAGTGTTCTTGCCTGGAGAATCCCAGGGATGGGGGAGCCTAGTGTGCTGCCATCTGTGGGGTTGCACAGAGTCGGATATGACTGAAGTGACTTAGCAGCAGCATAAACACACTTTTTCAGAATGCATTCCTGTCTAGCTCATTGTAGAGTATTGAGTAGACTTCCCTGTGCTCTACAGTAGGTTTTATTAGTTACCTATTTTATAAAGAATTGTGTGTATATGTCAATCTTAATCTCCCAATTTATCACCCACACACACTCCTTTCCCCATTAGTAACCTCAGTTTGTTTTTTACATCTGACACTTGTTTTGAAAATGCATTCACTTGTACCAGTTTTTAGATTGCACATTTAAGTAGTATCATCTAATATTTGTCTTTATCTGTCTGACTTCATTCAGTATGACAATTTCTAGGTCCATCCATGTCACTGCAAGTGGCATGATTTCATTCTTTTTATCAGTTTAGTCACTCAGTAGTATCCTACTCTTTGGGATGCCTTGGACTGCAGCACCAGGCTTCCCTGTCCATCATCAACTCCCAGAGCTTGTTCAAACTCATGTCCATTGAGTCAGTGATGCCATCCAACCATCTCATCCTCTGTTGTCCCCTTTTCCTCTTGCCTTCGATCTTGCCCAGCATCAGGGTCTTTTCAAATGAGTCAGTTCTTTGCATCAGGTGGCCAAAGTACTGGAGCTTCAGTTTCAGCATCAGTCCTTCCAATAAATATTCAAGACTGATTTCCTTTAGGATGGATTGGTTTGATATCCTTACAGTCCAGGAGTCTCTCGAGTCTTCTCCAAGACCACAGTTCAAAAGCGTCAATTCTTCGGCGCTCAGCTTTCTTTATAGTCCAACTCTCACATCCATACATGACTACTGGAAAAACCATAGCTTTGATTAGATGGACCTTTTTTGGCAGTGTAATGTCTCTGCTTTTTAATATGCTGTCCACATTGGTCATAGCTTTTCTTCGAGGAGCAAGTGTCTTTTAATTTCATGGCTGCAGTCACCATCCCCAGTGATTTTGGAGCCCAAGAAAATAAAGTCTGTCACTGTTTCCATTGTTTCCCCATCTATTTACCATGAAGTGATGGGACCAGATGCCATGATCTTAGTTTTTTGAATGTTGAGTTTTGAGCCAACTTTTTCATTCTTCTCTTTCACTTTCATCAAGAGGCTCTTTAGTTCCTCTTCACTTTCTGCCATAGGGTGGTATCATCTGTATATCTGAGGTTATTGATATATCTGCCAGCAACCTTGATTCTAGCTTCTTTCATCCAGCCTGGCATTTCACATGATGTACTCTGCATGTAAGTTAAATAAGCAGGGTGACAATATACAGCCTTGATGTACTCCTTTCCTAAAATCTTGCCATATTTATTACGACAAATGTGAAAAGTAAAGAAAATTTCATTGTTATTAAAATGAAAAAAGGAGAACAGAAATACATCCCTTAGATGACTGAGATATTAAAGATAGCAGAAAAGACTTTGAAATATCTATCAGTAGTATATTAAATATAGGAAAAGATAAAGTAGAAAACAATGATAAAGTATATCCTGATAGACTTCTTTTTATGGCTGAGTAATATTCCATTGTGTATATATATATCACCACATCTTTTTTTTTTCTTTTATAAATTTAGTATTTTAATTGGAGGCTAATTACTTTCCAATATTGTAGTGGTTTTGCCATACATTGACATGAATCTGCCATGGGTGTACATGTGTTCCCCATCCTGAACCCCCCTCCCACCTCCCTCCCCATCCCATCCCTCTGGGTCATCCCAGTGCACCAGTCCCAAGCACCCTGTCTCATGCATCGAACCTAGACTGGTGATCCATTTCACATTGATAATATACATGTTTCAGTGCTATTCTCCCAAATCATCCAACCCTCACCCTCTCCCACAGAGTCCAAAAGACTGTTCTATACATCTATGTCTCTCTTGCTGTCTCGCTTATAGGGTTATCATCACCATCTTTCTAAATTCCATATATATGCCTTAGTATACTGTATTGGTGTTTTTCTTTCTGGCTTACTTCACTCTGTATAATAGGCTCCAGTTTCATCCACCTCATTAGAACTGATATAAATGTATTCTTTTTAATGGTTGAGTAATATTCCATTGTGTATATGTACCACAGCTTTCTTATCCATTTGTCTGCTGATGGACATATAAGTTGCTTCCATGTCCTGGCTATTATAAACAGTGCTGCAGTGGACATTGGGGTACATGTGTCTCAATTCTGGTTTCCTCAGTGTGTATGCCCAGCAGTGGGATTGCTGGGTCATATGGCAGTTCTATTTCCAGTTTTTTAAGGAATCTTCACACTGTTCTCCATAGTGGCTGTACTAGTTTGCATTCCCAACAGTGTAAGAGGGTTCCCTTTTCTCCACACCCTCTCCAGCACTTATTGCTTGTAGACTTTTGGATTGCAGCCATTCTGACTGGTGTGAAATGGTACCTCATTGTGGTTTTGATTTGCATTTCTCTGATAATGAGTGATGTTGAGCATCTTTTCATGTGTTTGTTAGCCATCTGAATGTCTTCTTTGGAGAAATGTCTGTTTAGTTCTTTGGTCCATTTTTTGA
>NW_011495082.1:6408889-6409913 GCF_000754665.1 Bison bison bison
CGGCCATGAAATTAAAAGATGCTTACTCCTTGGAAGGAAAGTTATGACCAACCTAGAGAGCATATTGAAAATCAGAGACATTACTTTGCCAACAGAGGTCCATCTAGTCAAGGCTATGGTTTTTCCTGTGGTCATGTATGGATGTGAGAGTTGGACTGTGAAGAAGGCTGAGCACCAAAGAATTGATGCTTTTGAAGTGTGGTGTTGGAGAAGACTCTTGAGAGTCCCTCGGACTGCAAGGAGATCCAACCAGTCCATTCTGAAGGAGATCAGCCCTGGGATTTCTTTGGAAGCAATGATGCTGAAGCTGAAACTCCAGTACTTTGGCCACCTCATGTGAAGAGTTGACTCATTGGAAAGGACTCTGATGCTGGGAGGGATTGGGGAGCAGGAGGAAAAGGGGACGACAGAGGATGAGATGGCTGGATGGTATCACCGACTTGATGGATGTGAGTTTGACAATTCATGGTGTCGCAAAGAGTCAGACACGACTTAGTGACTGAATTGAACTGATATATAGGTCTTGTGTTTCTTTAGGTAGATATATTCCTAAGTATTTTATTCTTTTTGTTGACATGGTGAATGGAATTTTTTCTTTAATTTGTATTTCTGTTTTCTCACTGTTAGTGTATAAGAATGCAAGGGATTTCTGTGTGTTAATTATATATCCTGCAACTTTATTCATTGATTAGCTCTAGTAATTTTCTGGTATAGTCTTTAGGGTTTTCTGTGTAGTGGATCATGTCATCTGCAAACAGTGAGAGTTTTATCTCTTATTTTCCAATCTGGATTCCTTTTATTTCTTTTTCTGCTCTGATTGCTGTAGCCAAAACTTCCAAAACTATGTTGAATGGTAGTGGTGAGAGTGGGCAACCTTGTCTTGTTTCTGACTTTAGGGGAAATGCTTTCAATTTTTCACCATTGAGAATAATGTTTGCTGTGGGTTTGTCATATATAGCTTTTATTATGTTGAGGTAAGTTCCTTCTATTCCTGCTTTCTGGAGGTTTTTTTTTTTTTTTTTTT
>NW_011495082.1:6410013-6410955 GCF_000754665.1 Bison bison bison
TTTGCATTTCTCTGATAATGAGTGATGTTGAGCATCTTTTCATGTGTTTGTTAGCCATCTGAATGTCTTCTTTGGAGAAATGTCTGTTTAGTTCTTTGGTCCATTTTTTGATTGGGTCATTTATTCTTTTGGAATTGAGTTGCAGGAGTTGCTTGTATATTTTTGAGATTAATTCTTTGTCAGTTGCTTCATTTCCTGTTATTTTCTCCCCTTCTGAAGGCTGTCTTCTCATTGTGCTTATAGTTTCCTTTGTTGTGCAAAAGCTTTTAATTTTAATTAGGTCCCATTTGTTTATTTTTGCTTTTATTTCCAATATTCTGGGAGGTGGGTCATAGAAGATCCTGCTGTGATTCATGTCAGAGAGTGTTTTGCCTATGTTTTCCTCTAGGACTTTTACAGTTTCTGGTCTTACATTTAGATCTTTAATCCATTTTGAGTTTATTTTTGTGTGTGGTGTTAGAAAGTGTTCTAGTTTCATTCTTTTACAAGTGGTTGATCAGTTTTCCCAGTATTACTTGTTTAAAAGATTGTCTTTTCTCCATTGTATATTCTTGCCTCCTTTGTCAAAGATAGGTGCCTGGATTTATCTCTGGGCTTTCTATTTTGCTTCACTGATCTATGTTTCTGTCTTTGTGCCAGTACCATACTGTCTTGATGACTGTAGCTTTGTAGTAGAGCCTGAAGTCAGGCAAGTTGATTCCTCCAGTACCATTCTTTTTTCTCAAGATTGCTTTGGCTATTCAAGGTTTTTTGTAATTCCATACAAATTGTGAAATTATTTGTTCTAGTTCTATGAAAAATACTGTTGGTAGCTTGATAGGGATTGCATTGAATCTATAGATTTCTTTGGGTAGTATACTCATTTTCACTATATTGATTCTTCCAATCCATGAACATGGTATATTTCTCCATCTATTTGTGTCCCCTTTGATTTCTTTCACC
>NW_011495082.1:6411055-6461874 GCF_000754665.1 Bison bison bison
GTAAGTTCCTTCTATTCCTTCTTTTTGGAGGTTTTTTTTTTTTTTTTGAGATTCTTTCTTCTGTTCTTGATTTCAGCCATTTGATTCTGATATGTCTAAATGTAGTTTTCTTAATATTTATTCTGCTCATGGTTTCTGATTTTCTTGAATACATAGGTTAATAGCTGATACATATTTTTGGAAATTTTCTGCTGTTAATCCCATAGTGTTGCTTCTATACTGTTACCTCTCTTCTTTCCCTTTCTTATGCTCTGATTGGATATTTTCTCTTGATCTCTCTTCAAGTTCAGTAATCTAATCTTCATTTTTATCCAATTTGATGTTCAGCCATTGAGTTCTTAATATATATATTGGTTGTCCAGTGCTATAGTGCCCATTTTTGTCCTTCTTTATACATGCCCTTTTCCATGGATATACTCTATGATTGTTTTTCTACTTTATCTATCTTTTCCTATATGTAATATACTATTGATATATATTTCAAAGTCTTTTCTGCTCTCTTTAAAATCTCAGTCATCTAATGGGTCTGTTTCTGTTCTTTTTTACTTGAATAACAATCAAATTTTCTTTATTTTTCACATTTATGGTTATTTTTGGATGTATGCTAGAATTTGTATATTAATTAACCAGGGGCTTCAGATGATACTATCTTCCAAAAGAGTTTTCTCTTTTTTCTCTGTTAGATGTGAAGGAGAGATAACATCTGTCCAATTAATGATTGAGGCAGTTGAAGATAGCTTGCAGTTTTAGTAAGATTTGGTCTTCCTCTAGTCAGTTCCTAATTCTAGACTGTAGTCTTTGGAGCTTTCAAGATGGTGCCAAGGGGTGGCTTTTCCTCAGCCCTAAGAGAGTATTGGAAATTGAACTCTGTTCTTTAGACTTCTCAGCATATTCTTCTGGTCTCCAACCCCAAAAACCCAATCTGGTAAATATCTTGACAGTGAGACTAACTCTGTGATTGAAACTTGCCTCTACCCTAGAATACAGTTGTTTCTTAAGAACTTATGACTACCGAAGATTTATTCATTTTAGAAGATTTTGTCCTGGCTCTCCATCATACTGTGCTATCCCTAAAATTCTAGGTTGTTCCTCTAGCTGCATACAGATAGGGCTTGAAAGTTTCTTCTCTTCCCACCTGGTAGAGGCTCATCACTTATACTAATCAAAGTCTTCAACTCAAGCCTACAATTACCAAATGCCTTCAAGGGAAAAAGCAAAAAGGAAAGCTAGCTCACCAACAAAGCACTCTTTACTCTGATATTTTGTTCATCTAGTCTTTGTTGCAATGAAGTCTTTGTGATATCTTTAAATATTATAATTTAATTTCAGTTTCCTAGTTTTAATGTAGGAGCATTATTTTAATATGACCTGCTGTACCATATTCAAGAGCAGAAATTAATTTTATTTATTAGATTTATATAAGCACTGTGTCTTCATCCTGCTAAGGAAAACAGAAGTCCTTCCCGTGGAATTTTAAATCAGGGATGTACTGGTAATTGTTTAACAATCATTTCTGCAACAGGAAAGACAGAGTGGAGGAGAGTGGAGCCCAGATTTTTAGGTGTGTTCATTTGCATGGTGTAAATCCTCCAATCATGGCCAATTCCAAGAACCGCACATGACATTACTGAATGCAGAGTTAGGAAAAGATGCACAGTCCTGCTTAAATCAGTGTCTAGAGTTGCAATATGTTGAAATAATTTTCTGTAACAACTAAGGGTTGAAACCATAACTTTTCCTAGTATAATTTTGGAGTTGAATCACATTGACCTTTCAACAGGAAAAAAGAAAGTTTCAAATGCAAAGAAACTCAAGATTTGGACTTATGTTAACTCAATCATTGAAAAACAGTAATTAAATTGTTAATCATTGGTATCTACTATTTATAGGTATTATTTCTCATCATTATAGTTATCTTAACAACTTACTGATTGTACATTAGCAAGATGTTTTAGCTATAAACATGAAATTAATTTTGTATACATTAAAATATTTATGATGTCTTGAATATTTTCCCTTGAGCCATTATAAGCAGCAATAGTAATAGATGTAAGAGATATTTTTATTGAATAGTATTATTACAATTAAATTATAAGTGAATGCTGTAAAAATAAGCAACATTTTTCTTTCTTTTAGAAAAGAAGAAAGTATAACATTCATAAGACTACAAATTATTTACTATGTTAGAGAATATTGTGAACTCCCATTTTCCCATTTTTCTGGCTTCATAAGTAGAAATTAAGACTCAGTGATTAAGAGAAACAGGTAATTACCCCACATTTTAAGAGATAAAAAAATTGTTTCTGGGTAGCCTATCCAAGGCTTTTTGCAGGTGGCAGAACCGACTCTCAAAGGGTTCCAAGTAAACTTGAAATGAGACACACACACAAACACACCAAAAAAAAAAAAAGGAGAGAAAGAAAGAGAAAAGGACACAGTGTTATGTAGTTTACTTTCCCATCCTAGCTGATGAAAAGCCAGGAAAAGATATACCTGACATTTTCACCTGCTAAGGTGAAAATTTGCCTCCTTTGGTGGGGTAATTCCCCAAAGAAAAGAGGTTCTAGATGCTTGATAGTCAAAAAGGATGATAAGTATAAATTGTATCACCTTGAAAGTAATTTATGGTTTATCAAGCCAAGATAGTACAATTAAAATAAATGCATGCCATTAAAGTAAGGAAGCATTACCATCTGAGTGACCATACAGATTAATATTTATTCTGCATTGTACCTATCTTAATTCTTGCATTTTATTTCCTGACCTATCAATTTAAAGTGATACAGTGGTATTAAGTGTTTGCTACTTAATTAGTTGATTTGTAGTACAGCAGCAGTTCAACCTACTTTAATATTATTCAGCTTGCTGATGCTCTTCATACATTAAATATACAATTGTCTTTTCAACTTTGACACCTAAGTTCAGGTCAGTTCAGTTGCTCAGTCGTGTCCGACTCTTTGACACCCCATGAATTACAGCACACGAGGCCTCCCTGTCCATCACCAACTCCCGTAGTTCACCCAAACTCATGTCCATCGAGTCAGTGATGCCATCCAGCCATCTCATCCTCTGTTGTCCCCTTCTCATCCTGCCCCCAATCCCTCCCAGCATCAGAGTCTTTTCCAATGAGTCAGCTCTTCGCTTGAGGTGGCCAAAGTATTGGAGTTTCAGCTTTAACATCATTCCTTCCAAAGAACACCCAGGACTGATCTCCTTTAGAATGGACTGGTTGGATCTCCTTGCAGTCCAAGGGACTCTCAAGAGTCTTCTGCAACACCACATTTCAAAAGCATCAATTCTTCAGAGCTCAGCTTTCTTCACAGTCCAACTCTCACATCCATACATGACCACAGGAAAAACCATAGCTTTGACTAGACAGACCTTTGTCAGCAAAGTAATGTCTCTGCTTTTGAATATGCTATCTAGGTTGGTCATAACTTTCCTTCCAAGGAGTAAGCATCTTTTAATTTCGTAGCTGCAGTCACCATCTGCAGTGATTTTGGAGCCCCAAAAAATAGTCTGACACTGTTTAGCTGTTTTCCCATCCATTTCCCGTAAAGTGATGGGACCAGATGCCATGGTATTAGTTTTCTGAATGTTGAGCTTTAAGCCAACTTTTTCACTCTCCTCTTTCACTTTTATCATGAGGCATTTTAGTTCCTCTTCACTTTCTGCCATAAATGTGGTGTCATCTGCATATCTGAAGTTATTGATATTTCTCCCGGCAATCTTGATTCCAGCTTGTGCTTCTTCCAGCCCAGCATTTCTCATGATGTACTCTGCATAGAAGTTGAATAAGCAGGGTGACAATATACAGCCTTGACGTACTCCTTTTCCTATTTGACACCTAAAGTTAATTAATGGATACTAAACCAAATATTGGGACTTTCCTGGTGGCTCAGTCAGTAAAGAATCTGCCTGCAACGGGAGAGACCCAGATTTGATTCCTGGGCCAGGGAAGAGCCCCTGGAGAAAGAAATGACAATGCATGCCAGTATTCTTGCCTAGAGGATTCCATGGGAAGAGGAGCCGGGTACCTCAAATGGGAACTCACATTCCATGATGTCACAGAGTTGGACACGACTGAGCAACTAACACACACAAACAAAACATTACTTTAATCTTTAAAATTTCCCCATTTGCCCACAGAAAATCAAGTCCACCATCAGATAGAATCCTAAGAAATTTTTTATTATCTACTCAGTCTGGATTTTTCAGGAATACTCATGCAATTGTTTACTTCTTAGGAATGCTGGATCTACTTCCATGCCTTCCCATCTACATTTACTCTTCACATCTCAGCTCAAGTTTTATTCTCTCTGACTCCTATGGTAAATGTGTTTAGAGTGCCGTGTGATAGTATTTTATAGCACTTAACCTAATTATAATTTATGATTAAATTGTCTCCCTCAGCAGAAGGGTCATTCCAAAGAATAAAAAAATTACACCTTTGACCTCAGTTCCTATAGATATGAGAATATCTGGTGTGTAATAAGTAACCAGTATTTGTTGAATAGGTAAATCAATGAAAATATAAAGACAGTTGAATTTCAATAAAAGTAAAAGACAATCAATCAATAAACAGTTTTGAACCAATTAAATGAATTAGGTATGCTTATCAGTTACGTCTAGTCAAGGCTATGGTTTTTCCAGTGGTCATGTATGGATGTGAGAGTTGGACTGTGAAGAAAGCTGAGCACCGAAAAATTGATGCTTTTGAACTGTGGTGTTGGAGAAGACTCTTGAGAGTCCCTTGGACTGCAAGGAGATCCAACCAGTCCATCCTAAAGGAGATCAGTCCTGGGTGTTCATTGGAGGGACTGATGCTGAAGCTGAAACTCCTATATTTTGGCCACCTCATGTGAAGAACTAACTCATTGGAAAAGACTCTGATGCTGGGAGGAATTGGAGGCAGGAGGAGAAGGGGACAACAGAGGATGAGATGGCTGGATGGCTTCACCGACTCGATGGACATGAGTTTGAGTGAACTCCGGGAGTTGGTGATGAAGGGAGGCCTGGTGTGCTGATTCATGGGGTTGCAAAGAGTCGGACACGACTGAACGACTCCCACTCAGTCGTGTCTGACTCTTTGTGACCCCATGAATCGCAGCACGCCAGGCCTCCCAGTCCATCACCAACTCCCGGAGTTCACTCAGACTCACGTCCATCGAGTCAGTGATGCCATCCATCAAATTTTATCTTCATATCAACTCTGTGGTTTTGTTGTAGAAAATTCTTGGCAGGTAGATTTACTGTTATCATCATCAGTGGACAGATATGAAAATTGACAGTTTAAGACCTGAGATGATACTTCAAGAATCATTTACCAAACTAATGCCTAGAGGATATGTACTAAATAGTACTAATTTTGTAAGTTCAGTGACCTAATAGAAAATGCAAACCCCTTTCCTTTCCTTAATGGAACTTTGTACAGTATCTTAGACTTTTGACTAAGATATTACTAATGGCTACTTAGTAATACTTACTAAATAAGTTATTAAAGACTGCTAATATTTATTATGTTAAACTAAACTATTAATTCAGTAAACTTGTTCATAACTCTAAGTTGGTATTTGGGCAAGAAGTATCACTAAAACACAATGTTTGGCAATACAGTAAAGCTTTTCTTGTATATGTGTGTGTGTGTGTTTTAGTAATTGGAAATCTTGCAATTTTAGTGGAGGATTTTTTGTAATCAGTGCATCGCCGAATTTATTTGATTATGTTGTGGTTTTGAATAGCTACATTCTTGCAAATCTTATGGTAGATTCATCTCCATCATTATCCAATCCACTTGTTGGGTTCATGTTTGAAGGGAACATTCTCCTTTGGGAACCACTAACCTGTGGTAATTTTTATATGTAAGATTAACATTACTGAAGCTTGTCTTTCAAACTTTACTTATTAATTGCAGTAAAAGGATTATTTAAAAATATTTATCCTACCTCATTCACCAGGTCTAGAGCTATGACATATAACCTGTTTGTAACAAAAGCATCCCCAAGGTATTGTATTTTATGTTGTCCAAGGACAGCACGTAGAGAGCCAGTGATAAAAAGTATGGTACACAAATGAGAATCATCATAAGCCTATCCCTAAAACAAATGCTGAAAGTGAAAGTGAAAGGACTTCCCTGGTGGCTCAGAGGTTAAAGCGTCTGCCTGGAATATAGGAGACCCGGGTTCGATACTATGTGCAAAATCTCCTGCTGTAAATCAGTTGTCTTTATCTTCTAAGATAGTTTTAATTTCTCCACTGGAGACTTTTTTTGACTCGTTAAGTAAAAAGTTTGAGACCTACTACTTTCAACAAATGGATCTCAACCCTTTGTTGAGAATTTTGTCCTATTTTTGAGCTAAAAGCACCTGGTGGTCTCTTTTGAGTAAATTATCAGTAATAATAAAGTAACGAAGTTTGAAAATGACTTATGCATCATAATATGCTTACATATGAAAATAACAGTAGGTTAAAAAATTATATCATAAAACAACCATTTTTATTCTCTTCCATTCAGATAGAACTTCGCTTTGTTGCAGTAGGCCAAGCAGGTTAACCAGCATAGGCAAAGTTAATTCTAGAGAGAAAAGTCACATTAACTTTGGTGAGACTTGGAGATATTATTTTTTATCAAGTATGATCTTACAGAAAATTATATTGAATAGTGAATATATTAGCATTATTCTCAGCCATTTATCAGTTACAAATACTTTAATGTAATTGATTAGACTTTTAAACAAATTGTCAATATAACTTGAAAAAACTCTCATTTAGAAAGGTAAAGTTGGTAATAGCTTTAGTTATATATAATAGATGTAAAATAAGAATAAAAATCTTCCCCCAAATTTGATGCTAGAGAGATAAATGTGCATCAACCCATGCCAAATAACAAGTATATTAAAATATATTTAGTTTACATAGGTAGAAATAGTTCTGAAATTTTTTGGAGCAATTGTAAATAATTTGCCAAAATTAAAACAAGTTATAAATGCAGACTTGAATATATCTTTAGGTTTCTTATGAAACTGATTAAATCAGACTTAACCTTTTTATGCCTAAGGTCCTTATTATAGTTTCTCAAGATTTAAGGCAAGAAATATAAAAATAGAAAGCTTTAGAAATTTGTAGGGAATTAGAGTAAATTTATAACTTAATCTATAATTCAAAATAACAGACTTTAGAATAAGTTCCCAGAAGTTCTAATTAGCTCTGCAAATTGGCAAGTTTTGTTCAGTTTCATCTGACGGCTTTGAAGAAGTAACTTCTGAGTTTAGGCAAAGTCTACTCCATATTTTCTGGCATCCCTACTAGCCAAATGTTACCATGAATTACATTGTAGTTTCCCAGATTGTTTTTTTGCACAAATGTCTTAGTAGGACTCATGATGAAGCAAACATGAGTGGGACAAATTCAAGTTTCTTTGTATAAAATGGCCAGACCATCTCATAGCTAGCATGCATTGAGACTCTCTAAGAGAGGGAGGGATATGGTATTGGCAAGGCAGAGAGATGGAGAGAAGCAGAGACAGAAAAACTGAGAATCCGAACTAATTTGAACATACTGTTTGACAGTAGTATTGCAGTAGTATATTCTGCTATTTCTTCTGAAATCACAATCACTTTAAACTTTGGTAACTTTTTTTCTTTCAGATTTGTAAATCATAAAGCTCACTTCATGTCTATTTCTCTTTGGATTTAAGAACTTACACATTAATGAGTCTCCATGTTTCTCAGAGACCCAAATATCTTTAAAATATTATTTATTGATATTTCCTGCCTTAGAGTTCTATAGCTCTTCTTACAATTTTCCAAAAGTGCAGGTGGCCAAATCATTTCTTTTAGGAGTGTTCAGATTGCTGTTCCTCAAAGCCTGTTCACTCAATGAGGCTAAATACACATCCATGCAAGATGAGGATGGTATTGAGTCAGAAAAATCCTGAAGGACCTAAAGACCAAAATAAACATGTTTTCAACTTCTCTGACATCTGGTACTCAATGTGAAATAGCAATATTGAAAAATTGCTAAAAGATGCTTATTTCAAAAGTTTGACTCAAATAATTATATATTAGTCTCTGTCAGTATCATTGAGATAGTGATACAGAGAAGAATGTTCACTAGCATGTTCAATTTGACAAAGCTATTCCTAAAATAATACTTTATTATAGTACAATTTAGATATGATGATTCATTTAAAAATATTTTTTGTTTGTAACAAGAGGACATTTTCCCCCCGCCCCAGTCTTGAAGTGGAGAATATAGGGAACACTTTCTGTGGCTCTAAGTTAAAGCATTTTACATTGCTCAGCTTAATAAGGCTCTTATGATAATTGTTGAGAATTTTAGTGCAGTAAATTTGCACTATAATAGAACACGTTTCCCCTTCAAGCAAAGCTTAGTCCTAGGAGAAATTTAAAAATTCCAAGTCAGAACACCTTTCATCAGCCTGAATGCTGAAAAATGCCTTGAATTAGAGCAAACCTGTTGGGAAATTTTCTTTGACATATTGGAGCTAATTGATGTTTAGTTACTTGGTTTGTTAATTATTCCTAGACATTGTACAAACATTTATTGTCCACTATATATCGGACAGGCTTCCCTGGTGGCTTAGATGGTAAAGAATCTGTCTGAAATGCCTGAGACCTGGGTTCCATCCCTGGGTTGGGAAAATCCCCTGGAGGAGGACATGGCAACCCACTCCAGTATTCTTGCCCAGAGAATCCCATGGACAGAGGAGCCTGGTGGGCTACAGTCCATGGGGTTGAGAAGAGTCAGACACAACTGAGCGACTAAGCACATATATCAGAACTAGTGTAAATGACAAAGAATAAGATAGCATATACAGGTTTTATATTTTAGTGGAAGAGACAGAATTTTTTTAAAAAGCACAAATAATATCAAATAATAGTAAATTCCATGCAGATATATCATGTGGCCATTGTACCTTGGGTGATCAATGGAAGATAACACTTAAATTTGAGTGGCACAATAAGCCAGTTAAGCAGAAGTCAGTGAAAAGAACATATCATGCAGAATGAGAAGCTAGCACAAAGATTCATTCAAGCAAAAATTAGTTTGAAAGAATAGAAATTCCAATGTAGTTGCAAAGTGGATGATGGGAAAGAGATGGAAGTTGAGAAGAAAACAAAGTGGCAGCAAAAAGAACATTGTAAGTCAGATTAAGGAGGTTTTTAAGTCTTAAAGTATTTTTAGTAGTGAGTGATCATCTGGAAAAACTGCTAGAACAGCAGAGCTATAAGCAAAGAAGGAGACTATTGCAATAGGCAGAGATGGTGGTGGAATTCACTAGGCTTGTAGTATTGGAATTGAGAGAATTGGATGTTAAGGGAAAGTTCTGGGTGTCCACAGAGACTAACTAATGGGTTGAACATTGCATGGGGAAATTAAAAAAAGGTTAATATAGAGTATAGTATTCAGTTCAGTTCAGTCACTCAGTCCTGTCTGACTCTTTGCGACCCGGTGAATCGCAGCACGCCAGGCCTCCCTGTCCATCACCAACTCCTGGAGTTCACCCAAACACATGTCCATCGAGTCAGTGATGCCATCCAGCCATCTCATCCTCTGTTGTCCCCTTCTCCTCCTGGCCCCAATCCCTCCCAGCATCAGAGTCCTTTCCAATGAGTCAACTCTTCGCATGAGGTGGCCAAAGTATTGGAGTTTTAGCTTCAACATCAGTCCTTCCAATGAACACCCAGGACTGATCTCCTTTAGGATGGACCGGTTGGATCTCCTTGCAGTCCAAGGGACTCTCAAGAGTCTTCTCCAACACCACAGTTCAAAAGCATCCATTCTTTGGCACTCAGCATTCTTCACAGTCCAACTCTCACATCCATACATGACCACTGGAAAACCATAGCCTTGACTATCACTTAGTTATGATATGACAGTTATGACTATCACATAACCATCACTTGATGGCAGATAGATGGGGAAACAGTGGAAACAGTGTCAGACTTTATTTTTGGGGGCTCCAAAATCACTGCAGATGGTGATTTCAACCATGAAATTAAAAGACACTTACTCCTTGGAAGGAAAGTTATGACCAACCTACACAGCATATTCAAAAGCAGAGATATTACTTTGCCAACAAAGAGTATAGTATAGTCTGAACATATTCTACTCAGTTATTGCTGTCAGTTGTTTTTAACTTATTATGGTATGTCTTGAAAAATATGACCAAAATTTCTGTTTAGTTTTTCTTATACTTGATAAATGAAACAAAGATTTTTGAGAGGACTTCTAGCTTTAATAAGTGAAGATGATAATGAAACCAAAAATAAATCAACAGAAAAACACAGTAAGGCAATATGACTCTCTGGATTAAAATGCCTCCCTATGCTTGTTTCATGTTAATATTGGAAAGCTCTAGTTATCAAATGGTATAAGGAAATCATACCATAATCTACCTTTACTGTCTAGATCAAAGTTCAAAATGACAATATATAATGCATTATCATCCAAAATATATTTATTGAAAAAGGAGTTTCATGATTCGGTGGCAGTATGTTTGTAAAACATTGCGTATTTGCAAAACATTTTATATACACATACGTGCATATGTATGCTAAGTCATCTCAGTTGTGTTGACTCTTTGTGACCCTGTGGACCATAGCCTGCCAGGCTCCTCTGTCCCTGGAATGCTCCTCTGTCCCTGGAATACTCCAGGTGAAAATACTGGAGTCGGTTGCCATGAATTCCTCCAGGGGATATTCCCAACCCAGGAATCAAACCCCATCTGTTATGTCTTCTGAATTGGCAGGGGAGTTCTTTACCACTAGAAACACCTGGGAATCCTATACACCTACATATGTACATGTAAATATGAGTATATATACACACATATATATATGAAATAAGTAATATTAACATTTAAATTTTATAAGTTCTTTGGGAAAAGCTAATATGAATGCCCAGATACACAATTTATCGATATGTTACAGAGCAGCAAAATCATATTATGCTTTTATGTCCCAGGAATAAGAGATCTTTAGGGAAATCATGTTACTGGTAAATAAATTAAATTTGCTAAAATATAGAAAAGCTATATTTTATAAAAGTTATCTTATATAGTTAGGTATTTAAACCACCAAGAAGTAGAAAGTAAGGTCACTCTGAATTATTGCCCAAGAATTTTAGACTTCTGTGCGATGCTAAAACTGAGTAATAGTTTGTCATGAATATCAAAATTAAAAAAACAACTTAGGCAATAGAAGTATGTGGCAGTTACAATTTGCTATGCCTAATTTATCCCTCCCCTACATCTTTCCCCTTTGGTAACCATAAGTTTGTTCTCAAAATCTGTGAATCTGTTCTGTTCTCTAAATGTTTCATTTGTATAATTTTTTTTTTTAGATTCCACATATAAGTGATATCATATGATATTTGTCTTTTTCTCTTTGACTTCACTTAGTATGATAGACTCACTACTATATATAAAATGGGCTTCCCTGGTGGCTCAGATGGTAGAAAATCTGCCTACAATGTGGGAGACCTGGGCTTGATCCCTGGATCAGGAAGACCTCTGGAGAAGGAAATGGCTACCCACTCCAGCATTTTTGCCTGTAAAATTCCATGGACAGAGGAGCCTGGCAGGCTACAGTTCATGGAGTTACAGTGTTGGACATGACTGAACGAATAACTTATGTAAAATAGATAACCAACAAAGACCTACTATAAACCACAGAGAACTCTATTCACTATTCTGTAAAAACCTATATGGGAAACAAATGTGAAAAAAGAATGGATATATGTATAATTGAATCGGTTTGCTGTACACTTGAAACTAACACAGCTTTGCAAATCAACTATCTTCCAATATAAAATAAAAATTGAAAAAGAAAATGTTTAATTAATTCTAGAGAGTAAAATAAACTAAAAAACTTTTTGCTATGCCTAGAACTAAGATCGGAGAAGGCAATGGCATCCCACTCCAGTACTTTGCCTGGAAAATCCCATGGATGGAGGAACCATGCTATGCTATACTAAGTCACTTCAGTCGTGTCTGACTCTGTGGGACCCCATAGACGGCAGCCACCAGGCTCCTCTGTTCCTGGCATTCTCCAGGCAAGAACACTGGAGTGGCTTGCCATCTCTTTCTCCAATGCATGAAAGTGAAAAGTGAAAGTGAAGTCACTCAGTCGTGTCTGACTCTCAGCAACCCTATGGATTGCAGCCTATCAGGCTCCTCCATCCATGGGATTTTCCAGGCAAAAGTACTGGAGTGGGGTGCCATTGCCTTCTCTGTTACATCTAATCCTCATCTGTGTTGTTGCTGTTGTTCAGTCGCTCAGTCAGGTCCAACTCTTTGCGACCCCATGAACTGCAGCATGCCAGTCTTCCCTGTCCATCACCATCTCCTAGAGTTTGCTCAAACTCAAGCCCATTGAATCAGTGATGCCATCTGACCATCTCATCCTCTATCATCCCCTTCACCTCCTGCCTTCAATCCTTCCTAGCATCAGGGTCTTTTCCAGTGAGTCAGCTCTTCACATCAGGTGGCTAAAGTATTGGAGCTTCAGCATCAGTCCTTTCACTGAACTCTCACATGCATACATGACTATTGGAAAAATCATAGCATTGACTAGACAAACCTTTGTTGGCAAAGTGATGTCTCTACTTTTTAATACACTTTCTAGGTTTGTCTTAGCTTTTCTTCCAAGGAGCAAGTGTCTTAATTTCATGGCTACAGTCACCATCTGCAGAGTTTTTGGAGGCCAAAAAGATAAAAGTCTATTACTGTTTCCATTTTTTCCCCATCTATTTGCCATGAAGGGATGGGGCCAGATTCCATGATCTTAGTTTTTTGAATGTTAAGTTTTAAGCTACCTTTTTCACTGTCCTCTTTCATCTTCATCAAGAGGCTCTTTAGTTCCTCTTGGTTTCCTGCCATAAAGGTGGTGTCATCTGCATATCTGAGGTTATTGATATTTCTTCCTTGTGGCTCAGATGATAAATAATCCACCTGTTTCCTTCTCCAGGGCATCTTCCCAACCCAGGGATTGGACCCGCATCTCTTATGTCTCCTGCTTTGGTAGGCAGGTTCTTTACCATTAGTGCTACCTGTGGAACCCAATGCAGGAGACCTGGGTTCAATCCCTGAGTCAGGAAGATCCCCTGAAGAAGGGAATGACAACCCACTCTAGAATTTTTGCCTGGAGGATTCCACTGACAGAAGAGCCTGGCAGACTATAGACCATAGAATCGCACAGTCAGACATGACTGAGTGACTAACACTTTTATAAAGTACCCTTTGTGAATATATATATTTCTATTTCTGTAATGAGGCAGATTTTACTCTCATATCCTTCTTGACATAGAGCAGGTCATATGGTATGGAAGCACATAAACTGCACAGACACACACATACACATACACTTTTAAAGGTATAAAAGCAAATTCTTTCTAACTGCACTACAACAGAATCTGAAAGGCCACTCTGTCTCATACTAATAACTACCTATTCAGGTCATTTTGCCCTCTGATCCAACCAGTGTTAAGAATAATCAGAGTCTTCTAGATGAGGTAACTGTCTTGGAGGAAATAGTGTGGGTAGATTTTTCTTTTTCCCTTTTAGCAGGGGCATAGGTAGTCTGCCAAGTAAATTTAATCTATTTATAAGTCATGTCTACCACTTTCATAGGAAATTCTAGATTTTAACAGTTCTTTCCTCTCTTCTTCTCTTCCTCCTCCTTTTCTCATTGTTTTTTTTTTTTTTCCCTAAAAATATCACTATACCTATTATCTTTGTACCAGGATTAAAACTATGAGTGGTAATAATTTCCACAGTATATTTATTTGTACTTTTCTAATTTCTTGATAAATAACATAGGAGCCTTAAGGTGTTGAACAGAAAATGTATATAAAAATGAAATATTTAGAAAAATCAGTATATGAACAAGTCACAGGGTGAGCATTTATGGAACTGAATGGTTTTCCTGGAATTGTTTTTATCTCACTCCCTGATGAAATGAGCATTTTCAAGATGTTTTCTAAAAATCATAAGAAACTTTTTATTTCTCGAGGTTTTCTACACTTTGGAATATATACAGCTAAAATATGCATATATATTTAACTTAAAAATGGAAAGAGATAAGGGAAGCTTGTTTTTCTCATGTAATATATTACAGAATGCATGAATATTCTACAGCAAATGCTTATTTTCTGCCATCAAGAAAGTCTGTAATGTAATAAAGATGGAATAAAAAACATTAAATTGAGAACGCCATTCACTTTAAACCTTGATTCCAATGTTCTAAATAGGACTATCAAGTCTGGTGTAATATCTTAATATTTTTTTAATATGTTGATAGCAATATACACAAAAAATACCCTAGGCTAGTTCTAGATAAAATCTTAGAACATTTGGCTTCAACTATAGAAATTCTAAAGACCAAAAAGTGATCATAAACTAGCTTAATACAAATATATCAACTTTCTCTTGTCTCCTAGCTTACTGTCATATTTCTTCATTTTCATTCTTTTTTATTTTTATTTTATTTTTTTACTTTTCAAGATTGTTCTGTACATTAACAATTTTTTAAAAAGTTAAAGTTCTGTGATTAGCTAGAAGCATTACTTTATGACTTGGAAACATGTAGGGTCCTGAACCTTAGATGTGCTGTATTGATTTAGTCACAAGGCACCTAAGCACTCAGTGCCCTTTGTACAATAAGAAGTTGAAAAGCTTTTCCCATGCAGCTAATATTGCAACTTTTAGCCCAATCAATATCTAGTCAGCAACTCAGAAATGGTGGTAGACCTCATTCTACACCAGTATTTTAGATAATAAAATGTTAAATCATTTCTTGAAATATAACAAGTTTTCTGTTGCAGGTTTAATGTGACAAGATAGTATTTTATACTGTTTTTATTAGCAGTGTAAGAAATGGTGAGTAATAAATTCAGATACAGTGCAGACAGACTCAGGCTGTCAGAAGTACTGAGTGGCTTTGTTTGATTATTAGAGCACAAAGCCAATAGGTAGAATACATGAAGAAAATGTTTTTGTTCTTGCCAACAAATAACAAATATTTTAGGGTACTAGTTTACAGTTCTTTTTTCTGAAATGCTATTATCATTCACATAAAACACACGTTCCAGGATGTCCAATTATGACATAATGTACATATAAATTATGCCTAATTTCTGCAGAAATTGGACATTTTCTAACATCCTTAGATACAATAACTACAGGTGACTAAAAGGGAGAAACATCATATTATACATCTTGCTATTCATAATAAGTGGAAAAATATCCAGTATTCTTATTTATTAACTAGCACATATTTGGTACTCAATGCTTGGTGAAAGAATGTGAGGCAGAGAACTTTTAAGAATGGTTGATCGTGTCATTGTGCAGCAGAAACTAACAGAACATTGTAAGGCAATTATCCTCCAATTAAAAAAAAAAAAAAAGAGCGATGGGATCAGACCTGGACTAGGATTCTGGAATTGCCACTTACTGGTTATATGTGTTTAAATTAATTAAAACGTCTAGATCCCAATTTTCTGGTGCATAAAATGGGGGCAAGTTTTGTTGAATGTATGCTTAAATATCTGGCAGTATATTCCTCTTAGATGTTGTTCAGTTGCTTAGTCATGTCTGAGTCTTTGCAACACCATAGATGGCATGCCAGGCTTCCTGGCCCCTCATCATTTCCCAGAGTTTTCCCAAGTTCATTTCAATTGAATCGGTGGTGCCATCCAACGGTCTCATCCTCTGTCACCCTCTTCTCCTTCTGCCTTCAATCTTTTCCAGCATCATGGTCTTTTCCAAAGAGTCCTCTTAGATGAGAATAGCCTAATTTGAATCTATTCTGTCCCAAGTTACCTAAAAATGTGAATAAATAAATAACCATAAAAAAGGAAAAAAAGAAATGTTACAAATCTTGAATTTAAGGTCATTATATAACTATACCCTTAGTTATTTAGAGGAAGGTGTACCTTCCTTTACTATGAGAAACTTATTCAGAAATATATCAAAAATAGAAAACCAAAACCACTGAGAAAATCATACATATTTTACACTCCTCTTGGCTGAATCTCAGAGATAGTCATTTACCTTCAGGACAAATATTTGAGCCTTCTGGTCTAGAAAATATTGACTAAAAATCTTAAAGGAGCTAAGATAGTGGTTGCAGATCATGGAAAAAACCTTCTCTCTTTCTGGCCATTGAATGCCACAGAATGACTCAATCTGTAACACTCTCCAGCCAAAGCCCACATCACTAATAGCCTTCTGTGACTCATTGTTAAATATTGCGTTTCTGCAATGGGCTGAATATTTATACCCACCCCCGCCACCCAATTCAGATGTTGAAATCCTATCCCCCTAGTGTGATAGTATTGGGAGGTAGGGCCTTTGGGTGGTGACTAGGTCATGAATGGAATTAGTACCCTAAAAAAGGAACCCCAGCCAGCCCTCATTCTCTTTCAAAAATGTGAGGATAGAGTGGGAAGTTTGCAACCCAAAAAGTGGCCTTCACCAGATACAAAGCACACTGGCACCCTGATCTTGGACTTCCAGGCTCCAGAATTGTAAGAGGTAGATTTGCATTGTTTATAAGTCTATGGTACTTTGTTATAGCAGCTCAAACTGGCTAATAGTTTCATAGAAATGCTGCAAAAATTACCACAAACTGGGTGACTTAAAGCAGAGGAAATTTATATTCTCATATTTCTGGAGGCCAGAAATCAGAAATCAAAATATCAGTAGAAGTGTAGTCCCTCCAAGAGCTCTCATAGAGAGTCTTTGACTCTTCCAACTTCTAGTTGGCTACATGTGTTCCTTGACTTAGGACTGTATAACTTAATTATGTACCTCCATCTTCACATGACCTACTCTTCCTCTTTGTATCTCAAATACCCCCTGAGTTTTGTCTTATAAGAGCACAAGTCATTGTATATAGGGCTCACTTGGATAATCCAGGACCTTGAAATCCTGAACTGAATTACATCTGCAAAGACCCTTTTTCAAAATAAGGCTATCAGTTTAGTTCAATCACTCAGTTGTGTCCTACTTTTCACAACCCCAAGAACTACAGCATGCCAGGCTTTCCTCTCCATCACCAACTCCCAGAGCCTACTCAAACTCATGTCCATTGAGTCAGTGATGCTATCCAATCATCTCATCCTCTATTGTCCCCTTCTCCTCCCGCCTTCAATCTTTCCCAGAATCAGGCTCTTTTCCAATGAGTCAGTTCTTCCATCAGGTGGCCAAAGTATTGGAGTTTCAGCTTCAGCATCAAGTCTTTCCAATGAATATTCAGGACTGGTTTCCTTTAGGATTGATTGGTTGAATCTCCTTGCAGTCCAAGGGACTTTCAACAGTATTCTCCAACATCACAGTTCAAAAACATCAATTCTTCCACACTCAGCTTTCTTTATTGTGCAACTCTCACATCCATACATGACTACTGGAAAAGCCATAGCTTTGACTAGACAGACATTTCATGGCAAAGTAATGTCTCCACTTTTTAATATGCTGTCTAGGTTGGTCATAGATTTTCTTAAGGAGCAAGCATCTTTTAATTTCATGGCAGCAGTCACCGTCTGCAGTGATTTTGGAGCCCCAAAAAACAAAGTCGGATACTGTTTCCACTGTTTCCCCATCTATTTCCCATGAAGTGATGGGACCAGATGCCATGATTTTCATTTTCTGAATGTTGAGCTTTAAGCCAACTTTTTCACTCTCCTCTTTCACTTTTATCAAAAGGCTCTTTAGTTCTTCTTAGCTTTCTGCCATAAGGGTGGTGTCATCTGCATATCTGAAGTTATTGATATTTCTCCCATCAATCTCAATTCCAGTGTGTGCTTCATCCAGTGTGGTCTAGTATTCCCATCTCTTTAAGAATTTTCCACAGTTTTTTGTGACCCACACAGTCAGAGGCCTTGGTGTAGTCAGTAAAGCAGAAGTCGATATTTTTCTTGAACTCTCTTGTTTTTTTGATGATCCAATGGATGTTTGCAATTTGATCTCTGGTTTTTCTCCCTTTCTAAACCCAGCTTGTACATCTGGAAGTTCACTTATCACGTACTGTTGAAGCCTGGCTTGAAGAATTTTGAGGATCATTTTGCTTGTTGGGAGATGAGTGCAATTGTGCAGTAGATGGCAATTGTACTTTGCTTGTAGTGATGTTTTCTAAGGCCCACTTTGCATTGACTTTGCATTCCAGAATGTTGGGCTCTGGGTGAGTGACTACACCATCTTGGTTATGTGGGTCATGAAGATCTTTTATGTATAGTTCTTCTGTGTATTCTTGCTACCTCTTCTTAATATCTTCTGCTTCTGTTAGGTCCATACCATTTCTGTCCTTTATTGTGCTCATCTTTGCATGAAATGTTCCCTTGATATCTCTAATTATCTTGAAGAAATCTCTAGTCTTTCCCATTCTATTGTTTTTCTCTATTTCTTTGCACTGATCACAGAGGAAGGTTTTCTTATATCTCCTTGCTATTCTTTGGAACTTTGCACTCAAATGGGTATATCTTTCCTTTTCTCCTTTGCCTTTGCATCTTTTCTTTTCTCAGCTGTTTGTAAGGCCTCCTCAGATAGCCATTTTGCCTATTTTCATTTCTTTTCTTAGGGATGTTCTTGATCACTGCCTCCTGTACAGCCTCCTGCATAGTTCTTCAGGTACTCTGTCTATCAGATCTAATCCCTTGAATCTACTTGTCACTTCTACTCTAAAGGATTTGATTTAGGTCATACCTGAATGGTCTAGTGGTTTTCCATGGTTTCTTCGATTTTTGTCTGAATTTGGCAATAAGGAGTTCATGATCTGAGACACAGTTGGCTCCTGGTCTTGTTTTTGCTGACTGTATACAGCTTCTCCATCTTTGGCTGCAAAAAATGTAATCAATCTGATTTTGGTATTGACCATCTGGTGATGTCCATGTGTAGAGTCTTCTATTGTGTTTATACTCATGGGTTATACCTGGATGTACATTTTTGGGAGGACACCTCCCAGTCCACTACAAATATGAAGGGATAACCAAAGACTATTAAGCATTTGAGGAAAATATTATTAATTAAGGGAAAAGACTAACATAAAATTATAGAAAAAGGGATTATGATTTCAGCAATATCATATTAGTTGGTTCAGATGATCAAAAACTAGAAACAAAATACACACACACACATGCAATTATTTGGTGACATTGACTGAAAATAGGCAGAAGTAAGATAAGAATACAGTTCTTTAAAGAAAGGAAATATGTTGGATAAGATTTTGTCTTATGTAAGGTTGATTAAATTCAAGCAGAAAGCTTATTAAAAGTTATTGACTGGAAGAACTGGCAGATGGATTTGGTTTCACCAGAATAGCTGGAAAACGAGGGAGAAAATCAAGGAGACCAATGGCCAGGAGCAGATGGGGGGAATTCAAAATGTCTATTTAAGGTCTTCCCTAATCCTGGATAACACTGGAACTGCACATGTGTAGAGAAAGTCCAATAGTACTGATGGGAAAGAAACAAGCAAAAAGTCTCAAGGGCTGAAATGATTGGCAAAGACTTCAGCTGCTTCCTATAGCAGGCTTAATGAGATTTGACTTGACTCCAACCTACTAGTGAACTAGTAAAATAAACAAAAGCATTTTTCAAGCATACTAATATATGCCAGAGTCTCTACAGTATATTATTCAAAATGTTCAGTGAAGGACTCCAAGACCTATGAAGGAATAGAAATATGAGAAGTCTATTCAAGAGAAAAAAAAAAGAAAAGGTTACCAGTAAGTGACCCTCGAGACTACCCAGATGTTGAAATTAGTAAACAGATTGTAAAAGGAATAATTTTTTATTTTCAGATGATGTAATTGTCTACATAGAAATTTCTCAAGACTCTACAAATCGACTGTTATGACCTACAATAAACTAAACAAGGTATAAGGATCAATATACATACATAGATTACATGTTAGTAGAAAACAAATAGAAAATGAAATAGAAAAATATTTTTAAAGTCTTGGGAACAATTTTAAGAAAATAAAGATTTCAGTAAATGTAAATATATATCATGCTCAAGAAATCAAAGACAAAATATTGTTAAGATCTTTATAGATCAGTTTCTTCCCAAACTGACCTATAAATTCAACATATTCTCAATCATAAACCCAACTAGCTTTTAAAGATGAAAACTGACAATTGTTCTAAAATTCATATTTAATACCTGAAGTGAATTTTTACAAGAGACATTGTGTAGCTGAAATAAAACTGAAGAATAAAACATGAGAAGGTAGGAGCACTTAGATTATGTGACTCTAAGACCACCTAAGTTACTATTATTAAGACATTGTGGCTCTAGTGCAAGAAAGTAAAATGGATCACTGAAGCACAACAGAAATTCCAGAAATAGGCAAACACATATATGGTTAATCCATTTCAAACATGAAGTCAAACATATTTCAATGGAAAAAGAAACAAAATATTTTCAACAAATAGTGCCAAAACATCTAGATATTTATTTTTATAAAGGACTCAGTCTCTGATTTACATACATGCAACATTTAGTTGGAAATGAATTGTAGATGTAAATGTAAGTGCTAACACTATAAATACTCCAGAAGAAAATAAAAGTCAAAAAGATTTCCAAGACAAGTCACAGAAAACACTATGAAAGAACAATTATAACTTGGACTTGATTAAAATTAAAATCTTCTGATCATCAAAAAAACTCACATCCAGAATACATAAAGATATCCTAAACCCTACAGTAAAATACAAACAAACAACACGAAAAGTGTACATATCATTTGAAAACACTTTTCACAAAAGATATATATATGTGTGTGTACACATATATGTATGCATCTTCTATTTAAATTTTTTCTCTGAAGAAACGTCTAATGCACTATTGTTCCAATAACATGGATGCATCATGTAGGTGAAAGTGAACACAAAATAAGCAATCCCGTTTATATGACATCTGTGTAGCTACTGAGAGTGAAAGTTATCTTTCCCAATTTGAAAGTCGAATGATGTCCCCGCCTCAACTCTATTTTTGAGAGGTGCTTCCAACTAAGAGGTTATTATTCTAATGAACAAATGTCTTTTTCAGCAGAAATCTAGTGTGATTCTATACATAGCAATTATTTTCTATATGCTTTGTATTCAGGGTTTGGAGCTTTATTAGGCCATTGGTACTTGGACAGTTTATATGTCGCTTGATATTTGAAAGATGCCGTTTTCTGGCTGGAGCCTGGTCTTGATCATATGACCAAGGTTCAGTTAACTGGATTGTTACTCTTGAAGCTCCATGCAGTAACTAAAACATAAAAGAACAGAATGAAACTCTTGTAGGTTGGTGGTGATCGTGGAGGGATGAGAAGAGGGCAGCCTATCAGAATTAATGGCAGCAGCTCTAGCAGTAGCATCCTCCATTGATTTCTATGTTGGCCCTTGGCTTTCCACTTCATATCTTTATGCATTTCCTAATCCTGGTTCTCCAGTCTTTCCATAATTCAATGTGCTCTCCACTAGCTTTGTAACAAATACCCTTTTTACTTGACTAGAGACAGTTTCTGATATTTGCAACCAGGAATCCTGATTGCACATTATATAAATCTTGATTCAGTTGAACATGTAAATTTTAAGAAATACTCCTATTTGGACATGGATAATTCTCAATTTTCCCTCTGTCCACATCACTTTTTGAAGGTTTTGTTGGTTTGCTTAGAACTACAGTTGACTAGCTGCTGTAACAGGGCTTCTCCATGCATTGATATGTGCTGTCTTGCACAAGAATTTAGAGATTGAGGGAAGGAGGCTAGTGTTTGCTACACAGACTTTCTCCTGGCTTCCACAGCACTTTGCATGCATGCTTAGTCACTCAGTCATGTCTGACTCTTTGTTACCTCATGGACTGTAGCTCGCCTGGCTCCTCTGTCCATGGAATTCTCCAGGCAAGAATGCTGGAGTGTGTAGCCATTTCCTTCTCCAATGGATTTCCCCAGCCCAGGGATGGAACCTGGGTCGCCTATGTTGCAGGCGGATTCTTTACCATCTGAGCCACTGGGGAGCCCTCCACAGTGTTTACTGAGTCAGAATTTTTAACAAGTATTCAGGTGCATGCCAAAGATGGGATCCACTGCAATACAGGCGGATTTACTAATTGGATTTCAAAGTGAGTTGTTTTCTGATAATTTTATCAGATTCTTAGTGCAGGTATGAATAGAAGTCTTGTTTTTTAATCTGTTGAGAAAAATTGCTATTTGAGAGAGGCCCAAGTTATTTCAGTTGCTTTAGACTACTGTTTGTGGGGGGGAAAGGAATGTAAGTAATTAAAGGTTTTAAAACCAGGCTGTGTAAACGAATTAAGGATTAGGAGATGGTGAGAGAGGAGACTGCAGGATTGCTGGAATCACTGTCCTAATGAGTGGGTTTCTGGGGCAATTTGACCCACTGGTTTCCATTTCCATTTATTCCAGACAGAATAAATACGAGTACACTGTTTCAGAGTGAATGTTAAGAGCTGGTGATAAGGTAGATTGAGGGAAGAGGAAATGTCGTCCCCAAATGGCTGTAAATGTGGGAAAGAATACCAGGATGAATGACTGAGGAAAGTTTCTGACTAAAGAACAATGAAGTGGCTTAAATCATCTGCTCAGTTTCCTTTAAACCCTTGGCACCCAGAATTCAGGAGCTGAGAGGAACATCCAACTTCTTAGCAGCCAAAAAACTATATTAAGGAACACATTTACCACTAAATTGTTACTGAATTTAAAGGAAGCTGATGAATGGCTGGCAAAAGGAGGCTGTCTCATGATGTTCTGAAAGCAAAAACCAGTTAAGAGGGTCAGCAGATCTCTAATTATAATGAAGCAGTTAACACCACTATAATTAAAGCTGTATCAGCATTTCCCTTGCAAAATGCTTTTCGTGAGTTGAAACTCAGCTGTAAAGATTGAATATGGGCTGAAAGTTGGCATGTAAGGCTCAGGAACTCAGCAAGGGAGGGGCATAGAAGGGAGATTTTTAAAAATTTATTTACTGAACTTTCAAGCACAAAATATAGCCATTAAGCTGTTTTGAGGAAATAATAAATAATAGATTCTTTCAAAATTTGAGTGCATAGGAAACCCCAGGTGCCATAGCCATAGTGAAAGAGAACATTTAAGTTGTAGAGACTGGAAAACAAACAACAAAACAAGTTGAGCTGAAGGATAAGTTTCTGATTCTGTGAGTAGTGTCTATTTTGCAGAGAATATGTAGATGTTGCTAAAAGCATATTTAGTGTTCTTAAATATTTATTTGCCCAAGAAATTTAGATGACTCCAATGAAGCTGCAAAACATACACCAGCACAGTGGGTTAGATTAGAAAGGACGCTATATCACTTTATCCCCTCAGACTTCTTTGATAAATAACTTTAATCTAAATGCCCTCATTTCTATGAATGTTAACACAAAAAAACGGCTTTCTGTATGTTGGCTAATAATGATACACTGACTTCTTGTGATATAGGAATCTTTATTTTATATATATTCCATTTTTGCACCCTAAAATATGCAATTAATAACTCATTAAGAAAAACAGTAAGACATTAAGGACCTACTAGGCACCAGACAGATGTCTAGAGACTCGTTTTAAACTTTATAATGATGTATTATGCATTAATTTTATTTCAGAATGTTAAACTTGCATTAAAATGTAATTGACTTTGTCATGTTTTTGCTTTAATATATATTACTTTGCAATTATTATTACTTTTAGTTTGTAGTGTAGGCACTCAAAGTTCTCTGTTTTTAGAGTAGTTAAGATCCAGTTTGCTCATTCTCATCTAATCTATAACTTTGTTAGGGTCAAGGTGATTAAACTAAGTTAAAAAAAAAAAAAAGCCTCAGATGAAAAACCAGTTCAGATAACTCTCATATCAAGAAAAAATAGTTGAATATTCAATACATATATATATATATACACACACATATATATTTCTATATAGACAGTTATCTAGAAGAATAATTATCAAGCTGATTAACATGATTAGTGATGGGAGACAAGGAAACGAGAACCCAGATTAAGAAGTATAAGAAAGTGACTTTAAACTTTATTGTTACTTTATGTTTTTATAAGAGAAATACATTTTTGTATTTCTTTGTTTAAAATAAATTTAAACAATAAATGTTGAAAGAAAACCTTGTTCTAGCGAACCTGGTAATTATAGAAAGACATACAGTTAAGTTATACACAGGGAATAATATAATATCATCTGTCACCTTTTATTTGCACTTGCATCTATGGTTTAAATGACTTCTTAACACATGTTAACTCAAAATGAATCTGAAAACTTATTACACAGAACAGAAAGTCATCAGTATAATACAAAGTTTCCATAAACTAATCCAAAAAGATTTTGTATCTTCAACCATGCCAATAACCTTCCTGCCAAATGTGTGATTGATTACAATTAAGAGAGGAAAAACTGTAGTAGGTAAGAGATTGGACACATTTTGTGTTTCTAGCCTTTTCTAAGGAGAAGGCAATGGCACCCCACTCCAGTACTCTTGCCTGGAAAATCCCATGGGCGGAGGAGCCTGGTAGGCTGCAGTCCATGGGGTCACTAAGAGTCAGACACGACTGAGCGACTTGACTTTCACTTTTCACTTTCATGCATTGGAGAAGAAAATGGCAACCCACTCCAGTGTTCTTGCCTGGAGAATCCCAGGGATGGGGGAGCCTGGTGGGCTGCCGTCTATGGGGTCACACAGAGTCGGACACGACTGAAGTGACCTAGCAGCAGCAGTAGCAGCAGCCTTTTCTAATCCATTTCTCCTTGCATGTATTTCAACTGTGCTTGCGTCCACTGTCTTTGTCAGTTTCTCCATTATCAAACTCTTAGGAACACTAATCTTAGTAGCAGCTCTCACTGCCTGTAGGTCACCAGCAGCAAAGTGGCAGTTATTAAAAATCAACTAACAAAGTGGAAAGTAGGTTTTAGAGGCTGTGGACATATGCCGGGTATCTTTAAAATAGGTCCAGCCAATTTGACCTGAATTGAGAAGTTATTACTCTAGAATAGAATTCTAATAGGGATGTTGCCAATCATGTTTCGATTTAGACAGATAAATTGAGTTTAGCCAAAAAATATGCAGATAATCAAGAATAAAAACTGGGGACTTCCTGGCTGTCCTGGGGTTAAGACTCCATGCTTCCATTGCAGAGGCACAGATTCCATCTCTGGTCAGAGAACTAAGATGAGCCATGTCACATGGCCAAGACAAACAAACAAATAAAAACAAAAACAAACTTGAAAATTTCAAACAAACCATGATAGAAAAAGGAGAAAATGAGTACAGAAGCTTCAAAGTACAACCTAATCACTTCAGATTGGCTTGAAGCTCCTCACTTCTCATTCATTGAGTCTGTTATCCAGTCGATAACTATGTAGTGACCGTCTACTTTGTCATTTTTGACATCAGGTCTGAGGATACAAAAAGAAATCAGCCATGATGTGACTTTCATATTTATGAGCCTTAAAATATGTTCTCACTTTCATCAAAACCTCTTGCTGAAAGTTAGTCTGATATAAAACCAAAGATAAAAGTTAGTTTAGGATTATCATTTTCTGCCCTTAGCTCTTTGCTCTGACCTCCAAGAACTGATTTTTCCTCTTTAAATGCTCAGTTTCTAACTCCACAAATGTTTCATATCAATATTTATACATAAACATATGTGTAAATATGCTCAGACTCAATCCATTAGAGGGTAAACAAGGTAATTTGCAGGGAGAGAATAAACATTAAAGACAACAAAAAAAGAATAGAATAAAATGGAATTGAGTATGCTAGATAATGAAATGAAGTAGATTTATGGTAGGGTAGGTTAGATACGTGTGTGTTAGTCTCTTAGTCATGTCCGACTCTGCGAGACCATGGAGTGTGGCTCACCAGGGTCCTCTGCCCACAGAATTCTCCAGGCAAGAACACTGGAGTGAGTTGTCATTTCCTTCTCCAGGGAATCTTCCTGACCCAGGGATTGAACCCGGGTGTCCCGCATTACAAGTGGATTTTTACCATCTGAGCCACCATATATATGTTTCTTGCCAAATAACACTTTCTTCTGTAGAGGTATTTATATTTTATTTCCAACTGTCCCTGGTGGCTCAGAGGTTAAAGCATCTGCCTGGAATGCGGGAGACCTGTGTTCGATCCCTGGTTCAGGAAGATCCCCTGGAGAAGGAAATGGCAACCCACTCCAGTACTTTTGCCTGGAGAATCCCATGGAGGGAGGAGCCTGGTAGGCTACAGTCCATGGGGTTGCACAGAGTCGGACAGGACTGAGCGACTTTACTTTCACTTTCCAGAATATCATTACCTTCTATTAAAAGAATTTATATTGTTAGTCGACTTCCCTGGTGATCCAGTGGTTAAGAATTTATATGGTTAGTAAAACATTGGAGGACAGGATGATTACTTTTGGTTTTTAACAAATACCAAGAAGGAACTGCCTATTTTTGCCTATGTATAAGGTCATGATCTCATGGCCTTTATTTAGGAATAGCTCAGTAATTTCTGTGAGATTTTATCCCAGGTAAATAAAAATATGCATCTATCCAAGTCTTTTTAGTGGGGAAATACCTTTAAAATGTTTAATAAGATTGCTTGGTTTTTCTGTATTCCCATATAGAATAACTCATGTATGGAATACTGCACCGAAAGTGAAAACCAGAATAGTTGTGCGGGTATAGAATGACTGTAAGTGTGTGGGTTGTTCACCCTGGTGAATGCCTGACTAATTAAGCTGTGGCTCCTCGTTGCTATCCAGCCTCAGAGACAGTGCATACCTTGTATCCCTAGCCTAAGAAAAGATAAAAATTCAAAATTTTTACTATGGTTTTTACTGAATAAGTGATCACTTTCACACTATTATAAAGAGGAAAAATCTTAAATCTAAAGGGGACCTCATGTGATTACATAAGATGCAACCATTGGAGGAAACTAGTTTGCAACTTCCTATAAAATTATAATTTGTTCAAACTAAGTAAAAACTTTTTAAAAATGAAAAAAAAAAAACAAAGTCTGAGGATATTTCCAGATAAAGATGTAATAATTGATGGGCAGAGAAAACAAGCATTTCTACTATAGGGCAAAGATAAATTATTTGGTGCTTGGTTTCTAGCTATGTTCATTTTTGCAGAAAATGTTGTGGCTTGATACAATAAAAATTTAGAAATATATGATTACCTTTGTTTTTATTTTCCTCATTGTAGAAAGCCAACCAGTCATCTTAGCTACTGATATTAATACTATTGTTGTTCTTATTTTAGGTTATAAGCTTCCCTCTGCAAAGGGAATGGCAGGCAACTTAGAAGTCTCTAATTGTATTCTGCTGGTGGTGTTGGTACAGTTAGCCCTTTCCAAAGTACAATTCAACATGCCTGATATTTCTGTTCTACTCTTTTTCCTCCAAGTGAAGTGTAGTGATAGCCATCACTAAATATTAATAGTTGCTTTATTTAGTCTTTGTGAAATATTTCATAATCCAGTTTGCAATATGTTTTGAAAATAAAATGCTATTTATGTGCTGAGAGTAAAAGGAGAGAGGGTTTAATTATTTCACCAAATGATGAGCAAATTTGGGTGAATTAGAAGTTTCAAATAGCAAATTTTATAACCAGAATTCTTATGATTTTGGAAAAGTGTAAATATAAAACTACATTCAGAACTTATGAATAAGTTGAAAAAAGTTGAATTTTTAAAATTAAAAAAACAATTTATAACATATACTTGTTTGTAAGAGTTTAAGTGTAACATTTTCCTTGAATAAGCAATCTTACTAAACTGATGCTCTGAGCATTCATAATGTAATGAATTCCTTACCATCTAATTAATTAAATAATAAAAATGTAAGAAACTTAAAGTATTCAAGAGGATTTTGTAAAATTTCAGACAGTTTAGAAAAATATGCTCAGTTATCACACTAATCATGCTTTATCTTTCACAGATGTCACTACAGAATACCAGACCCTAATCTTTTCAGGGTTTGTGATTAAGTGGGCTGATTTTCTACCTGATTGTGGCTCTGGGAGTAAGGTACTAGAAATGGGTATCTATTAAGTTTTATTGACTATTCATAAAGGCGTATAATAACCAGCTGGATCCTGTAAACTTCACGGTGGGTGTTCAACTATATTTACCATCAACTCTGCAAACAATATGTATACTTTCATTTCAGGTTAACTAGCAAAAATCATTACCCCAAATTTGTACAATCTTGTTGTTCCAAGCCAAGTTAAAATGCACAGGAGACCAGGGAAACAGCACATCCTTACTTTCAAATGGGTAGATTTGTTTTGGAAGCCCAAACACTTGAAAAATATTCTCCATTTGCATTTTTTTTTCTGACATAAATGAGGCCATCCTGTAGAAGCCATCTTAGTATGAGGATGGAAGAACATTTCTTTTTAACTTTAGGCATTTGTAGAAAATCTACTAGAATGTGAGTGCCAAAAGACAAGTATCTTGGTAAAATAAAATGTTCAAAATGGTAAAATCAAGACTCTCATCAAATATTAATTGAACATGGGTCAAAAATTGAACTTGGGAGGTTTTGACTAATCAAAGATATTTGATTAACTGAGGGAACTGTAACATATTATCTGCTGGAATGAAAATTTGACTTAGATTTACTGTTGATGTTCATTTGCATTGTCATGAAGAGAAATGAGTTGTGTTATCAGTTTTCTATAATGTAAATTTTATACAGTATTTCAAAGACAATTAAAAATATACATTTCAGTAGAGTCAGATAGTCCCCAGAGAGTCTACTAGTCAGTGAGAGCATTTCATTGAAAGGATAACCAGTAATATCTTTTGTCCTTTTCTAAGCCTAACAATGATTGCTGACCAATTTGTCTACTTTGCTCACTGCTTATATTTCCACTGTGAAGAACTGCACTTTCCTTCTCGTATGTGATTAAGGTTTATTAAATGAATAGATGAAAGAATTCAAAGAAAACCTTTCCAAAACAAAAATGAAACCCAAAGAAATAAGCAAGGAAGACTTATACTTTTAGAATTCAGTTCAGTTCAGTCGCTCAGTCAAGTCAAACTCTTTGCAACCCAATGGACTGCAGGATGCCAGGCTTCCCTGTCCATCACCAGCTCCCGGAGCTTGTGCAAACTCATGTCTATCGAGTTGGTGATACCATTCAACCATCTCATCCTCTGTTGTCCCCTTCTCCTGCCTTCAGTCTTTCCCAGCATCAGGGGTTTTTCCAATGAGTCAGTTCTTCGCATCAGGTAGCTAAAGTATTGGAGCTTCAGCATCAGTCCTTCCAATGAATATTAAGGACTGATTTCCTTTAGGATGGACTGCTTGGATCTCCTTGCAGTCCAAGGGACTCTCAAGAGTCTTCTCCAACACCACAGTTCAAAAGCATCAATATTTCAGTGCTCAGCTTTCTTTACTCTCACATCCATACATGACTACTGGAAAAACCATAGCTTTGAGTAGATGGACTTTTGTCAGCAAAATAATGTCTCTGCTTTTTTAATGCTGTCTAGATTGGTCATAGCTTTTCTTCCAAGGAGCAAGCATCTTTTAATTTCATGGGAGCAGTCACCATCTTCAATGATTTTAGAGCCTATGAAAATAAAGTCTCTCACTGTTTCCATTGGTTCCCCATCTATTTGCCATGAAGTGATGGGACCTAATGCCATGATCTTAGTTTTTTGAATGTTGGGTTTTAAGCCAGCTTTCTCACTCTTCTCTTTCACTTTCATCAAAAGTCTCTTTAGTTCTTCTTCAATTTCTGCCATAAGGGTGGTGTCATCCACATGTCATATCTTCCCTGGTGGCTCAAATGGTAAAGCATCTGCCTACAATGCGGGAGACCCGGGTTGGATCCCTGGCTTGAGAAGATCTTCTGGAGAAGGAAATGGCAACCCACTCCAGTACTCTTGCCTGGAAAATCCTATGGATGGAGGAGCGTGGTAGGCTACAATCCATGGGGTCATAAAGATCGGACACGACTGAGCAACTTTGCTTTGCTTTCATCTACATATCTGAGGTTATTGATATTTCTCCTGGCAATCTTGATTCTAGCTTGTGCTTCACCAGCCCTGCATTTCACGTGACATACTTTGCATATAACATTGACATTATGCAACCTTGATATACTCCTTTTCCAATTTGGAACTAGTCTGTTGTTCCATGTCTGGTTCTAACTGTTGCTTCTTGACCTGCCTACAGATTTCTCAGGAGGCCAGTAAGGTGATCTGGTATTCCCATCTCTTTAAGAATTGTCCACAGTTTGTTGTGATCCACAAAGTCAAAGCTTTTAGCATAGTCAACGAAGCAGAAGTAGATGTTTTTCTGGAATTCTCTTGCTTTTTCAATGGTCCAGTGGATGTTGGTAATTTAGTTGCTGGTTCCTCTACACTTCTAAATCCAGCTTGAACATCTGGAAGTTCTCAGTTCATGTACTATTTAAGCATAGCTTGGAGAATTTTGACCATTACTTTCCTAGCATGTGAGATGAGTGCAATTGTGCGGTAGTTTGAACATTGTTTGGCATTGCCTTTCTTTGAGATTAGAACGAAAATTGACCTTTTCCAGTCCTTTGGCCACTCCTGAATTTTCCAAATTTGCTGGCATATTGAGTGTAGCACTTTCACAGCATCACCTTTTAGGATTTGAAATAGCTCAGCTGGAATTCCATCACTCCCACAAGCTTTGTTCATTGTGATGCTTCCTAAGGACCACTTGATTTCACACTCTAGGATATCTGGCTCTAGGTGAGTGTTCACACCATTGTGGTTATCTGGGTCATGAAGATCTTTTTTGTATAGTTCTTCTGTGTATTCTTGCCATATTTTCTTCATATCTTCTGCTTCTCTTAGGTCCATACTATTTCTGTCCTTAATTTTGCTCATCTTTGCATGAAATATTCCATTTGTATCTCTAATTTTCTTGAAGAGATCTCTAGTCTTTCCCTTCTATTGAAATGAAGTCAAAGTGAAGTGAAGTTGCTCAGTTGTGTCTGACTCTTTGCGACCCCATGGACTGTTGCCCACCAGGCTCCTCCATTCATGGAATTTTCTAGGCAAGAGTACTGGAGTGGGTTGCCATTTCCTTCTCCACGGGATCTTCCCGACCCAGGGATCCAACCCGGGTCTCCCACATTGTGGGCAGACGCTTTACCGTCTGAGTCACCAGGGAATCTATTAGTTTCCTCTATTTCTTTGTATCGATCACTCAGGAAAGCTATCTTATCTTTCTTTGCTCTTTTTTGGAACTCTGAATTCAGATGGATGTATCTTTCCTTTTCTCTTTTTGCCTTTAGCTTCTCTTCTTAGACAAAATCTATTTGTCACTACCACTGCATAATTGTTGAGGATTTTATTTAGGTCATACCTGAATGGTCTAGTGATTTTCCCTACTTTATTCAAAATCAGTCTGAATTTTGCAATAAGGAGTTCATGATCTGAGCCACAGTCAGCTCCTGGTCTAATTTTTTCTGACTGTATAGAACTTCTCCATTTTTGACTGCAAAGAATATAATCAATCTGATTTTGGTACTGACCATCTGGTGCTAGCCACATGTAGAATCATCTCTTGTGTGTTGGAAGAGGGTGTTTGCTATAACCAGTGTGTTCTCTTGGCAAAACTCTGTTAGCCTTTGTCCTGCTTCATTTTTTACTCCAAAGCCAAACTTGCCTATTACTCCAGGTATCTTTTGACTTCCTACTTTTGCATTTCAGTATGACAAAAACAACATCTTTTTTTGGTGTCAGTTCTAGAAAGTATTGTAAGTCTTCATAGAACCGTTCAATGCAGCTTCTTCAGCATTAGTGGTTGGGGCATATACTTGGATTATTGTAACATTGAATGGTTTGCCTTGGAAATGAACAGAGGTCATTCTGTCATTTTTGAGACTGCACCCAAATACTGTATTTTGGACTCTCTTGTTGACTATGATGGATACTCCATTTCTTCTAAGAAATTCTTCCCAGAGTAATAGATATAATGATCATCTGAATTAAATTCGCCCATTCTGGTCCATTTTAGTTCACTGATTCCTAAAATGTTGATGTTCACTCTTGCCATCTTCTGTTTGACCACTTCCAATTTGCCTTGATTCATGGACCTAACATTCCAGATTCCTATGCAATATTGTTCTTTACAGCATCAAACTTGACTTCTATCACCAGTCACATCCACAACTGGGCATTATTTTTGCTTTGGCTCAGCCTCTTCATTCTTTTTGGAGTTATTTCTCCACTCTTCTCCAGTCAGCATATTGAGTAGCTACTGACCTGGGGAGTTCATCTTTCAGTATCATATCATTTTGCCTCTTCATACTGTTCATGGGGTTCTCAAGGCAAGAATAGAACAGGGAGAGAACAGAAAGAGAAAAAGAGTAGGGAAGAAATGCAGGTGTATTAATTAAAGTTTAATCAGAAAAGCTCTTTGTACTTTTCCTTGAACTCTCTTTTAGAGATAACTCAATATTTTGGAGAGTAAATTACATTTTTCTCAATGTGGTTTCAGTTGAAGTTCTTTTAGTATTCCTTTGGCAAAGTCAGTTTGGGGTAGATTTTTTAGACTGCAAATTGACCAAATAAATGAATGCTGAAACAACACACCTCTGACATCAAGCGGCTACCTAAGGAAACGTCCAGGTGTGTGTGATTCAAGTGTATATATGAATGTTGGGTTTTGGAGTTGTATTTGAAAATCCATATTTTTTAATAAGTTTTTTAATAAGCAAATATAATTCTTTGTGATCGGAACTTTTCATGTGCTGGATATTCTCATAGGACTTGCTTTTAGTTACTGATCCAAAAATATTGTCTAAATCTATATATGGTAGAGAGTATTATTGTATTTTTAAACAGAATATCCTACCAAGGACTTTATATGTTTAAACTAGGTTTTCTCAAAGAAATATTATATACTGTCTTCTTTAAAAGTGCTTTATAGTAATTGTTATTCACCGAGTGTCTCATATAGTACATTGGGGAGTGGGAGGCTTAAATGTGCCTAATAACTATTAATTAAGATTCATTAAATGATTGTTTGAATGAAAATGGTATGTATAATTTTCCTAAATAAATCCTAATGCAAGTAAATAAACTCCTGAACACTATATTTACATGCAAAAGATAAATATAGTGACATGACATCATTTGTATCTATACAGATATAGATCTGAATCTCTGTCTATATAGATGTCACCCTATATCTCATGACCTCAAGATAATATCATGCTCATATCATTTGTAAAATATTAGGGCCAACTTTTACATTTTGATTATTAGGAGCTCTTAGTATTCACCTTAAAACATCAAACAGCCTTGTGGATACACAAAGAAAAGACCATAAAAAGAGTCTTTTACACATTGATTTTTATAAAAGCATTTTCCTGTAGAATCGATAGGTGCATAAAGAAATAGAAGACAATTGATTTTAGAGTATGAGAATGGAGTTTATGAAGACGGCAACCTCCAACTGCAGTATATCAATACCCCTGTGGGCATTTTTGCAGGTATTTAGGTGTTAAGGTTCCTTTCGAATTTTGAGTTAATTATTGTATTGTGTGAGTGTGTTGCATTCTACTGCTTATTTTAGTCATAACTATAACTTGAAATCTGAGTTGTTAGACACAGAAAATTGGATTTTGGGAAAGAAGTTTGATTCAGACTCTTCAGGACATTTGCTATATCACACATTTAAAAATAATTTTTGAAATACTAGTACAGGTTAAGGAATAATAAATCTCTATTCTATCTACAATGGCTAGAATAAATTATTTGAATTTTATAATTTAAAATATTGATAGAAGTACTACCACATTTTTACATTTTTAAATATGAAAATTATGTTAGTCTCCTGTATTTTTTTAAAAGTGTATTATCTCTGATGAATTTGTAATAATTCAGAAACATTTTCCTGGACCTTTGAGCATTTGTGTCTGATATACGGGTGTATAGATGGACAGGTGAATTGGTGTATGGACAGATAGATAAATATATAATTGAGAGATAGATGGAAAAAAGGAGTTTTGGTTAAAAGAGAAGGAACAAATGTTTGTCATCTGTATATTGCTTACAACAAACATGCTTAACAAACAAAAAAAGCTTAGACTTTATTGAACAGCAGTTGTATTTTACAGTGCTAAAATTGAGATAAAGATCCTTAAATCCTGAACTCCAAAAGTTGTAAGCCGCATTTATATGGGTCCCAGTTTCTTTCCATATATCTGACTTGTGGGGAAGTACTATATGTATGTAGCAGATTAGGCCACTATACAAACTCTAGACTTGTGATGAGGAAGATAACAGGTCCATAGGTATTTTGTTATATTAACATTGCTGAATAAGCAAATTAGTCATCTTTCCCCTAACATCTGTTCTATCTACTGAATTCCCCATTTGTGTGTTTCTATGTTCTTCTTGGGCAAGTCAACAGTAGTTTGGGGTGTAATCTACCTTCTGATGTTCTGTCTCTAATCTTATCCTGGCCAGGCCATTTCTCTTATTTCTTATGCTTCACAGTTCCATCTATTTCAATTCTACACTATTCTCTACTAATATTGTCTGGTTATGACTTTTATTGTGTATCACCTGAATTTTAACAGTATTAATAAAATCCATCTCCAATATCAGCACATCCTTAAATCCTGCTAACAGATTTATATGTGAGCATGTTATTTCTCTGTCTCCAAACTTAAAAGGTATGCCTATCTATTATTCACAGGACAAAATACCTCACTTTTAAAATACAGTAAAATAAATAAAATACCTGCACTAAGAAGGCTTTCTAGGGCCTGATCCTTTTCTCCATTTCTAGCCTTTTCCCCACATATCCTCATTCACTTATGTCCTTCTTAGACAACTGAATCCTCTTGGAATGGAATATATTTCCCATACCACAGCCTCAAAGAAAAAGCCCTTTCATTTAATTTTGCGTGCTCGACATCAATCTAGTAATTGCAGAACTTGATAAATTAATAAATGGATGAATAAATGATACTGTTTTAAAAGAAAAATCTAGGAAACTAACATCTATTTATAAAAATAATATATATTGAGGCATGCTAGATAAAACTATAAATATCATTAGTTCTCTTCCAAATATTGTGAACCTAGAGATGATTAACAAATTACAGATAGCCTATCAAAATAATTGAAAGCCTTGAGCTTCAGGGCAAGATGAAACTGAATAAGCATATCAAAAATGTGGCTTTAGTAAGGTTCACTGTGATAATAGAAGTATTTGCCATACTAGATTAAATTGGCTAGTTGTTTCATGGGCTGCCATGACAAAGTATCACAAGCTAAGTAACTTAAAAACAAATATCTTTTCTCACAGTTCTGGGGCTAGCTCTGAGAGGAAGGTAATGTCAGTAGGGTTTGTTTTTTACAGAGGCCTTGCTCTTTGGCTGTTTCCATTCCAGTTGGCTATTTTTTTTTTTCCATGCCTGAATTTGTCTTCACTCTGTTCATGACTGGGGCTTCCCAGGTGACACAGTGGTAATGAATCTGCCTGCCAGTGCAGGATTGGGATGATCCCCTGAAGTAGGAAATGACTGCCCACTCCAGGATGCATGTCTGGGATGCTGCCTGGACAAAGAAGCCTGGCAGGCTACAGTTCATGGGGTCATAAAGAGTCAGACATGACTGCTTGACTGAGCACACCCACACAGTTCATGTCTGTGTCCTGATCTTCCTGTCTTTTATTTTTATTTTAAATATATATATATATACACACACACACACACACACATACATACATACATATATTAAAATTTATGATGTGTTGGTTTCTGCCGTACACAATGCAAATCAGCCATAATTACACATACCCTGTCTCCCTCCTCTCTCCCCCTCCCATCACTCCAGGTCATCAAATCACCTGACTGAACTCCCTGTGAAACTCCCTGTGCTGTACAGCAGCTCCTTAAGAGTAATGTTCCATTGTGTATATATACCATGTCATCTTTTAAACGTGTGATTCTCATAGGATTAGGGCTTACCCTCATCACTTCATTGTAGCATAGTTTCCTCTTTAAAAAATTATCTCCAAATAGGTCATATTCTGGTGTACTGGGGTTAGGACATCAACACATGAATTGGGTAGGAGGGAACATACACAATTCAGCCCATAACACATTGAGTTCCAAGATAATAAAAATAATACTATAAATAGTTGTAACTTTAGTCAGTTGAAAAGCAAAATATTAGTAGATATTTTACCAAAATTATTTGAATTTTCCATTTTTGAGTTTTATGTACAATTAAGAATGTTTGTTAGACATCTTGAAAGTGAGGATGTAATTGATTTATATTCAACAAGTTCTATTTGTTGCTGTTGTTCAATTGCTCAGTTGTGTTTGACTCTTTGCAACCCATGGACTTAGCACACAGACTTCCCTGTTTTCACTGTCTCCCAGAGCTTGCTCAAAATCATGTCCATTGAGTCGGCGATGCCATCCAACCATCTCATCCTCTGTCGTCCCCTTCTCCTCCCACATTCAATCTTTCCCAGCATCAGGATCTTTTCCAATGAGTTAGTTCTTTGCATCAGGTGGCCAACATATTGGAGTTTCAACTTCAGCATCAGTCCTTAAATGAACATTCAGAGTTGATTTCCTTTAAGATTGACTGGTTGGATCTCCTTGCAGTCCAAGGGACTGTCAAGAATCTTTTCCAGCACCACAGCTGGAAAACATCAGTTCTTCAGCATTCAGCCTTCGCTATGGTCCAACTCTCACATCCATACATGACTATTGGAAGAACCATAGCTTGGACTCTACAGACTTTTGTTGGTAAAGTAATGTTTCTGCTCTTTGTTGTTGTTAATTAATTAACTTATTCAATTGGAGGATGCTGCTGCTGCGGCTAAGTCGCTTCAGTCATGTCCAACTCTGTGTGACCCCATAGACAGCAGCCCACCAGGCTCCCCTGTCCCTGGGATTCTCCAGGCAAGAACACTGGAGTGAGTTGCCATTTCCTTCTCCAGTGCATGAAAGTGAAAAGTGAAAGTGAAGTCGTTCAGTCGTGCCCGACTCTTAGCGACCCCATGGACTGCAGCCTACCAGGCTCCTCTGTCCATGGGATTTTCCAGGCAAGAGTACTGGAGTGGAGTGCCATTGCTTTCTCCCAATTGGAGGATAATTACTTTATAATATTGTGATGGCTTTTGCAATACATCAACATGAATCAGACACAGGCACATGTGTGTCCCCCCATCCACAAACCCCACCTTCCTCTCTCCCCATCCCATACCTCTGCATTGTCCCGGAGCACTGGCTTTAAGTGCCCTGCTTCATGCATCAAACTTGCACTGGTCATCTATTTTACTTATGGTAATATTCATGTTTCTTTGCTATTCTTTCATATCATCCTACCCTTGCCTGCTCCCACAGAGTCCAAAAGTCTGTTCTTTACATCTGTGTCTCTTTTCCTGCCTTACATATAGGATTGTTGTTACTGTCTTTCTAAATTCCATATATGTGCATTAATATACAATATTGGTATTTCTCTTTCTGACTTACTTCACTCTGTATGGGCTCCGGTTTCATCCACCTCATTAGAACTGACTCAAATGTGTTCCTTTTTGTAGTTGAGTAATATTCCATTGTGTATATGTACCACAGCTTCCTTATCCATTCATCTGGGTTACTTCCATGTCCTACCATTGTAAACAGTGCTGCAGTGAACACTGAGGTACTTGTGTCTCTTTCAGTTCTGGTTTCTTGTTGTGTATGCCCAGCAGTGGGATTACTGGGTCTTTTGGCATTTTTATTTCCAGTTTTTAAAGGAATCTCCACGTTGTTCTCCATAGTGCCTGTACCAGTTTGCATTCCCACCAACAGTGTAGGGGCTTCCCTTTTCTCCGCATCCTCTCCAGCATTTACTGCTTGTAGACCTTTCTGACCAAAGTGAGATAATACCTCTTCATTGTCTTGATTTGCATTTCCCTAATAATGAGTGATGTTGAGCATCTTTTCATGTGTTTATGAGCCATTGTATGTCTTCTTCGGAGAAATGTCTGTTTAATTATTTTGCCCACTTTTTGATTGCATCATTCGTTTTTCTGGTAATGAGCTGTATGAGCTGCTTGTATAGTTTAGAGATTAATTCTTTGTAAGCTGTTTCATTTGCTATTATTTTCTACCATTCTGAAGGCTGCCTTTTCATCTTGCTTATAGTTTCCTTCATTGTGCAAAAGTTTTAAAGTTTAAGTAGGTCCCATTTGTTTATCTTGTTTTCATTTCCATTACTCTGGGAAGTGAATCAGAGAGGATCTTGCTGTGATTTATTTCAGAGTGTTGTACCTATGTTTTCCTCTAAGAGTTTTATAGTTTCTGGTATTACATTTAGATCTTTAATCCATTTTGAGTTTATATTTGTGTATGGTGTTTGCTTTGTAATATGCTATTGTCATAGCTTTTCTTCCAAGGAGCGAGCGTCTCTAACATTCATGGCTGCAGTCACCATCCACAGTGACTTTGGAGCCCAAGAAAATAAAGTCTGTCACTGTTTCATTATTTCCCGATTTATTTGCTGTAAAGTGTTGGGACTGGGTGCCATGATCTTTGTTCTGAATGCTGAGTTTTAAGACACCTTTTTCACTCTCCTCTTTCACCTTCATCAAAGAGGCTCTTTAGTTCCTCTCTGCATTCTGTCATAAGGGTGGTGTCATCTACATGTTTGAGGTCATTGATATTTCTCCCAGCAGTCTTGATTCTAACTTGTGCTTCATCCAGCCCAGCATTTCACATGATGTACTCTGCATATAAGTTAAATAAGCAGGGTGACAATATACAGCCTTGACGTACTCCTTTCCCAATTTTGAACCAGTTTGTTGTTCCATGTCTGGTTTTAACTGTTGTTTCTTGACCTGCCTGCATACAGGTTTCTCAGGAGGCTGATAAAGTGGTCTGGTATTCCCAGCTCTTGAGGAATTTTCCACAGTTTGTTGTGATCCACACAGTCAAAGCTTTTAGCATAGTCAGTGAAGCAAAAGTAGATGGTATTCTGGAATTCTCTTGCTTTATTTATGATCCAGAGGGTGTTGGCAATTTGACCTGTGGTTCTTCAAATCTGCCTTACTTCAAATATTGTCTTACTAACTAAAGTCCATAGTTTACATAAGGCTTCACTCTTTGTGTTATACAGTTCTAACTTGTGCATACTCTCACGTGTCCACCACTATGGTATCATATAGAATAGTTTCATTTTTCCTAAAAACCTCTTATGCTCCACCTGTTCCTCTTTTCCTCAAACCCCTGGGAACCCCAATCACCCTAACACCAAACCCTCAGCAATCACTTATATCTCTATAGTTTTGCCTATTCCAGAATGTTAAATGATTGAAATAATACAGACTGGGTTCTTTCACTTATAAATATGAATTTTAAAAAATTCCTTTATGCCTTTTCTTACCTTGATAACTCTTTTATAGCTTAAAGATATTCTATTTCATGGATATAAAATAGTATAGTTATCAATTGACATTTTAAAGGACTTTGGTTGATTCCAGTTCCTGGCAATTATAAATAAAGCTGTTGTAAACATTTATGTGTAAGTTTGGTGTGGACATAAGTTTTCAAGACAATTGAGTAAACTCCTAATAGCCTAATTGCTGACTTTTATAGTAAGTCTATGTTTAGCTTTGTAAGAATCTGTAAAAACTGCCTTTCAAAGTGGCTAAACCATTTTGCATTTTCTACAGTAGAAAATGAGAGTTTCTGTTGCTCCACATAATAGCAGCAAGTGGTATTCTTAGTGTTTTGGTGTGTAGTACTGTTTCTTTGTTGTTTTAAATTTGAGTTTCCTAATGACATGATTTTGAGCATGTTTTATATTTTTATTTGCCATCATATCTTTTTTGATGAGGTATCTGTTCAGATATTTTGCCAATTTTTAAACTGTGTTATTTTCTTCTTGTTTTTTAAAAAATTCTTTATATAGTTTGGATACAAGTCTCATATCAGATATGTGTTTGCAACTATTTTTTCCAGTCTGTGGCTTCTCTTAACCTTGCTTTGCACAGAGTATTTTTTCCATGATGAAATCCAGCTTAACTGAATTTTTTTCTCATAGGTCATATTCTCGGTGACATATACAAAAAGTAATCAAACCAATGGTCACCTACCTTTTCTTCTTGATTATCTTTCAGAATTTTTATTGTTTTGCATTTTACATTTAGGTGTACATTCCATTCTGAGTTAATTTTTGTATACAGTGTTAATCTAGATTTTATATTTAGATTAATTTTTTCTTTCTTTCTTTTTTTTTTTGCTTCTGAATATTCAGTTGCTCTAGCACTGAGGGTTGAGAAGAACGTTATTTCTCATTGGAATTGCTTTTGTCTTTTGTCAAAGATCAGTGCCTATATTTGTATGAGTCAATTTCTAGGCTTTTTTTTTTTTCTATTGATCAGTTATCCTTTATTTCCTTATACCACATTTTCTTATTAGAGCTTTATGTTAAGTCTTGAAGTTGGATAATATAAGTCCTTCAAACTTGGTCTTCTGTATTACTGTGTTAGCTTTACTGGGACTTTTGATTTTCCATATAAACTTTATATAAATTTTAGAATTTTTAAAGAATAATTTACACTTTTTTAAGAATTATTTTGTCAATATCCCCTGAGTAATTGGATTATATTGAATCTGTATACAAAGTTGAGAAGAATTGCCAACATAAAATATTAAGTCTTCCTATCCTTGAAAATGGAACATCCTTACATTTATTTGTTTTATTTCATTTTTTTCATCAGTTTTTGCAGTTTTCCACATAAAGATCTTGAACATATCTTTTTAGATATAACTATTTCATTTTCATGGTACAAAAGTAAATGATACTTGTTTGAGATTTTTTTCTTCTACATTGATTGAAATATAATCAACATAGAGCACTGTGTAAGTTTAAGGTGTTCAGCATAGTCATTTGACAAATACATATCATGAAATGATTTTCACAATGAGTTTAGTGAACATCCATCATCTATACAAAATTAAATAAACAGGAAGAAATGTTTTTTCCCTTTAGTGAGCAGTCAGGATTTACTCCCTTAACAACTTTCATGTATAACATATAGCAGTGCTTATCTTTATCAGCTGTACATTACACCCCTAGTACTTATCCTATGATGGGAAGTTTGTACCTTTTGATTGCCTTCATCCAATTCCCCTTCCTCCCATCACCAGCTCTACAAGGCTGATCTCATTTTCTTTGAGTTTCTTTGTTTTTGAAATAAAATTGACCTACCAAACTATGTTAATTCCTATTATACAACATAGTGATTCAATATTTCTATACATTTCAAAATGATTGCCACAGTAAAATCCGGGTATGTCACTATGGAAAGATATTACATAGTATCGACTACATTTCTCACACCGTACATTTCATACCTATGACTCATTTACTTTGAAATTGGAAGTTTGTACCTCTTTCTTTGCTCCTTTGTTTGTTCTCTGTATCAATAATTCTGGTTCCGTTTCGTTTGTTGATATGTTTTCTCTTTTAGATTCTACGTGTAAGTGAAATCATACAGTATTTTTTCTTTTCTGACTTACTTTACTTAGCCTAAAACTCTTTACATCCCTCTGGGTTGTGGCTAATGGCAAGATTTCATTCTTTTTATGGCTGAGTAATATTCCAGTGGGTGTGTGTATATCACACCTTCTTTATTCATTTACAAATCCATGGAAACGAAGATGCTTTTGTATTTCGGCTAGAGTAATAATGCTGTAATGAAAATAGAAGTATATATCTTTTCTAGTTAGTGGTTTTTTATTCTTTGGTTAAAAACCAAGCAATTAAATTGCTAGGTTACAAGAAAGTTTTGTTTTTAATGTTTTTTGAGTCATTTCCATACAACTTTCCATAGTAGCTGTGCCAATTTTCATTCCCATCAACAGTTTATGAGGATTCCCTTTTCCCCATATTCTTACCAGCACTTGTTATTTGTTGTCTTTTTTATAATAGTGATTCTGATAGGTTGTGAGGGGATATTTCATAGTGACTTTGATTTGCATTTGCCTGAAGATTAGTGATATTGAGCATCTTTTCATGTGCCTGTTGGCCATCTGTATGTCTACTTTGGAGAAATGTTTATTTCTTAATCAGGTTTTTTTTTTTCTTTTTTTGATTTTGAGTTGTATGATGTCTTTGTATATTTGACCTTTTAAACCCCATCAGATATAGATTCATATAGTCCCTTTTTTTTGGTTTGTTTTGCTTTTGTTTCCTTTGCCTGAAGAAATAGATCAAAAATACTAAGGCTGATGGCAAAGAGGTTACTGCCTATTTTATGATATCAGGTCTTACATTTAAATCTTTAATTCATTTAGAATTTTTTTCCATGCATGGTATGAAAAAATAGTCCAGTTCAATTCTTTTGCATATAACTGATAGTTTTCCCAATAATGTTTATTGAAGAGGCTGTGTTTTCCTCCATTGTATGTTCTTGTCTTCTTTGTCATAGATTAACTGCCCGTTTAAGTGTGAGTTCCTTTCTGGGCTCTCTATTTGATTCCACTGATCTGTGTGTCTGTTTTCATGACATTACTATACTGGTCCAATTACTGTGGATTTATAGTGCGCTTTGAAACCTGAGAACATAATACCTCCATGTTTGTTCTTCATTTGCAAGATCACTTTAGCTATTCAGGGTCTTCTGCGTTTCCACACACATTTTAAAATTATTTGTTTTAGTTTTTTGAAAAGTGCCATTGGTGTTTTGACAGGGATTGCACTGAATTTGTACATTTCCTTAAGTAGTATGGTCATTTTAACAATATTGATTCTTCCAATCTATAAGCACAGTATGTCTTTCCATCTGTTTTTGTTGTCCTCAATTTCTTTCATCACCAGTGTTTCATAGTTTTCCGAGTATAAGTCTTTTAACTCAGTAGATGTATTCCTAGGTATTCAATTCTTTTTGATTAAACTCTAAATGAGATTTAAAAAAATTCTCTAATAGTTTGCTATTAGTGCATAGAGATGCAAAAGATTTTTATATATTAGTATTATATCCTGCAACTTTACCAAATTCACTGATGAGATCTAATAGCTTTTTTGGTGACATCTTCAGGATTTCCTGTGTGCAGTATCATGTCATCTGCAAACAGTGATACTCAATTTTTCCTTTCCTATTTTGTTTCCTTTTATTTCTTTTCTTGGTCTGATTTCTGTAACTAGGACTTCCAATATTATGTTAAATAGAAGTTTTAAGAATGAACATCCTGTCTCATTCGTGATTATAGATGAAAGGCTTTCATCTTTTTACCATTGAGTATAATGTTAGCTGTTGGCTTGTCATATATGGCCTTTATTATGTTTAAATATGTTGCCTCTGTAACCACTTTGGAGAGTTTTTATTTTAAATGGTTGTTGAATTTTGTCAAAAACTTTTATTCACACATTGATATGATCATATGATTTTTAGTCTTCAATCTGTTAATGTGGAATATCACACTGATTGATTTGTGGATGTTCAAGTGTACTTGCATCAGTGGGATAAATCCCACTTGATCATCATGTTTTATTCTTTTAAAGTATTAACTCAGTTTGCTAATGTATAGTTGAATTATTGCATCTTTTCCTCAGCGATATTGTCCTGTAATTTACTTTTTTGTGTGACATCTGTTAAGATTTGGTACCAAGGTGATTCTGGCCTTGTAGAATGAATTTGGAAGTGATCCTTCCTCTGCAATTCTTTTTTGTTGTTGTTGTTTTTGTGATAGTTTGAGAAGGATAAATGGTAACTTTTTTCTGAATGTTGGTAGAATTTACCTGTGAAGCCATCTTGTCCTGAACTTCAGTTTGTTGGTTTTTTTTTTTTAAACTGATTCAGTTTCATTACTGGTAAATTTCATTACCGATTTTCATTATTGGTAATAGTTCCTATTTATTCCTGGTTCAATTTTTAAAAATTGTACATTTCTCAGAGTATGTTAATTTCTTTTAGGTTGTCCATTTTATTGGCTTATAATTTTCATAGTAATCTTATGAAGGCTTCCCAGATGGTGCAGTGGTAAACAATCTGCCTGCCATTGCAGGAGATGCCAGAGATGTGGATTCAATCCCTGGGTCAGGAAGATCTGCTGGAGGAGGAAATGGCAAACTGCTCCATTATTCTTGCTTTGAAAATTCCAAGAACAGAGGAGCCTGGTGGGCCACAGTCCCTGGGGACACAGAGAGGCAGACACAGTTGAGTCACTGAACACACACAGACACACACATGCAATCTCTTATGATCCTTTGTGTTTTGCCTAATTTGCTGTTTTTATTTTTGTTTTTTTGGTAAGATGGTTGCATTTCCTATCCTTGGAGAAGTTGCCTTTTATAGGAGACCGCCTATGTGTCCCAGCAGCAACTGCTCTCTGGTCACCAGAGCTAGATGCTCTAGGGGCACCTCCTGTATTGGCTTCCTGAGTACTTCTGTTGTGGTGAGCTGAGTACTGTGGGCAGTTAGGTGTGGCTTGCCCCCAGTCTGGTTGGTTGCCAAGCTTTGTCTTACAAGGATTCTGACAGCTCCTAGTGAGTGGGGCTGAGTCATGAGGCAGCTGATTGCAGCATCCCAGTGGGCCCAGGGTTAGTGCTGGCCTACTGGTGGGTGGGGTCAGGATCGAGGGTGAGAGGTTAAAGGGCTGAGGTCCTAGATCTAGCATGGGCCTGCTGGTGGTGGTGCTAGATTCTGACATAGCTGGACTGGAGGTTCAGAGTGTCTTGAAGCTGGTGTCAGCTTGCTTGTGGGTGGAGCCAAGCTCCAAAGGGTCCCAGGGCTAATGCCAGCCAACAATTTAATGGAGCCAGGTCCCAGGATCTCTGGCTTCAGGGCCCTGGGGGTCCCAGAGCTGGTGTTGTCTGGTCACTGAGCCCAGCCAGTCCTTGTGATGGCTGCTGTGTGTCTGGGTCTTAGCCCAATGGTGAGGGGGGGGCTGCATATTTCAGGGCATCTAGTTGAGGAGCCCACTGTGTCCCAATTAGTATTGGCCTGATGGTTCTGGGGTTGGTGCAGGCCTGCTGGTGGATGGGCTGAGTCTCACATTGCAGGCTGTGGGGCTATAGTGGTCTTGGTGCTGGTGTCTCCCTACTGGTGGTTGATGCTGCAGCCCAAGCTGGTACCCCAGAGCCAAGATCTGAGGTCTCTGGTTTCAGGGCCCTAGAGATCCAAGAGCTGGTGTCTGCCTGATGGTGCAGAGACACCAGGGACCATGGGTTCCTGGGATGGTTACCTGCCCATTGATGTGCAAGGCTGGTGCCAGGGCTAGTGATGGCCCACTGGTGGGTGGGGCTCCAGGTCCCCAGGAGTATTCAGGAGGCATTGCCAGTGTCCTGGTGGGTGGCATTGAGTACTGGGCCCTCTGGGAGATAGAGCTGAATTCTAGGGTGGCTGTGAGCTCAGGAGGCCTTAAGACACAGTTCTTCTAGTGAGTAGGCTTGTGTCTCTGCCCAACTAGCTGCTTGGCCTGAGGGATCCCCAATACTGGTCCAGATCAGCTGGTGGGTGGGACTAAGTGCTGGCACTAATAAGTAGGGTTTCAAAATGATGCTTGCCAGCACCAGTGTCCTTGTGGTTGCACAAATTCTCCAGGGTTAAGTTGCAGTTGACTCCCACTTCTCTGGAAGTATCTCCAAGTCTAACATGTGATTCTAACTCGGGCTCCTTTCAGATTACTGCTTCATGATACCAGATCATGTGAGATTTTATATATGACACAGCCCTCTGGTTATCCCAAGAGTAAGCCCTGCTGACATTCAATGCCAAATGTTTTGGGGGCTCATCTTCCCAGTGCAGGATGTCTGATATGAAAAACCCAATGTGGGGCTCGGACCCCTCACTCCTCTAGGAGAACCTCTGCAATTGTAATTATCCTCTTGTTTGTAGATCAAGCTGAAACTCCAGTACTTTGGCCACCTCATGCAAAGAGTTGACTCATTGGAAAAGACTCTGATGCTGGGAGGGATTGGGGGCAGGAGGAGAAGGGGACGACAGAGGATGAAATGGCTGGATGGCATCACTGACTTGATGGACGTGAGTCTGAGTGAACTCCAGGAGTTGTGATGGACAGGGAGGCCTGGCGTGCTGCAGTTCATGGGGTCTCAAAGAGTCGGACACGACTGAGCGACTGAACTGAACTGAGTGATGTGGGCCTTGACTCCATGTCCCTCCTACTTGCCTGTTGTGGGTCCATCTTTATATCTTTAGTTGCAGAAGACCTTTTCTGCTAGACTTCATATATTTCTCATCAAGTTACTTTGTAAATAGTTGTAATTTTGGTATGCCCAGTGGAGGAGGTGAGCTCTTGCTGTGCTCAGTTGCTCAGTTGTGTCTGACTCTTTATGACCCCATGGACTGTAGGCCACCGGACTCCTCTGTTCATGGGATTTCCCAGGCAAGAATACTGGAGTGGGTTGCCATACCCTCCTTCAGGGGACCTTCCTGACCCAGGGACTGAACCCGCATCTCCTATATTGGCAGGTGGAGTCTTTACTACTGAGTCACCTGGGAAGCCCGGTTTAGGATCTTCCTACTCCACAAATCTTGCCCCCTGTTGTAAATGATAGAAGAAAAGGACTGACTTTTGTATATTTACCTTATATCTTGCAAACTTGCTACAGTCACTTATTAATTCCAGGAGCTTCTTTCTTTCCTTCTTTCTTTGTTTTGTCAGTTGTTTGGGATTTTCAACTTAAACCATCATATTACTTGTGAACAAAGATGGATTTATTTCTCCCTTCCAAATCTCTGTTTTTATTAGTAGTCTTTTATTATTGCATTACTAGGACTTGCAGTATAATGTTCAGTAAAAATGGTGAGAAGAAATAGTTCTATTCTGTCCCCAGTCTTAGGGGAAAATCATTACATATCTCACCATTAAGTATGATGTTATCTGTAAGTTTTCATAATTGTTCTTTATGAAGCTGTGGGAATTCATTTTTATTCCTAGTTTGCTGGGAGGTTTTGTCAAATGCTGTTTCTGCACCTTATTGACTGATCATAAAACTTTTCTTTTTTAGCCTGTTGATGTGATAGGTTGCATTAATTCATATTCTAATGTCGAGCCAGACTTGTATACCTGAAGTAAATCCCACTTGTGCATGGAGTGTACCATTTTATATACATTGTTAGATTCAGTTTGCTCACCTTTTGTTGAGAATGTTTATGTCTGTGTTAAGGACAGATAGTCATTTGTAATTTGTCCTCTCTTTGTTTGGTTTTGGTGTTAGGGTAAGTTTGTCCTCACGGACTGAGTTTGGAAGTTTCCTTTCTACTTCTATGTTATTTAAGAGTTTGCAGAAAATTCACGTATTCTTTTCTCTTTCTTTTTTCTTTTTTAAATTATGCAAGTATGATAACACATTTACAGGAGACTTGGAAAATAAAAAAAAACATATAGTTACACTATATGTTACAATTTTAAGTAGCTAAATTAAGACTTTTTAGTTGGGATTTTAATATCAAACTCTCAAATTAATAGAATGAATATACAGAAAGTAGATGGATATAGTAGACCTGAAAAGCACCATGAACCAATTCAACATAATTACAATTTATACAATTTTCACACAACAATGGGATACAAATTCTATTCAAGTTCCCATAAATTAGGAGATACTGAAACATATCTAGGGACATACAAGGTGGAAAATTTCATGGTCTAAAGGTACTGCAATCATAGAATGTGTCCTCTTATCACTGGGATTATATTAAAAGTCAATATCAAAAGCTATTTGAAAATAACCTACATACTTTCAAGTGCAATGTCTTGTCACTTCTCTAAATGCTTGTGGCATTCAGCAGTGAAACAAAATCAGTCTGTTACTTTCTATTTCAGGTGGGTATTAATTTTTCATACAATTTATTTAATAGAGAAGACCCATTCAGGTTATCAGTTATTGTGAATGGTGGATTGCATCTTTAAAAAAGTTAGTCTACTTTATCTAAGTTATCAAATTTGTCGGTATAGATTTTTCTCAGCTTTGCTGCTGCTGCTAAGTCGCTTCAGTTGTGTCCGACTCCGTGCGACGCCATAGACGGCAGCCCACGAGGCTCCCCAGTCCCTGGGATTCTCCAGGCAAGAAAGAGTGGGTTGCCATTTCCTTCTCCAACGCAGGAAAGTGAAAAGTGAAAGTGAAGTCGCTGAGTCTTGTCCGACTCTTAGCGACCCCATGGACTGCGGCCCACCAGGCTCCTCCATCCATGGGATTTTCCTGAAATATAATTGACAAAACCATAATATGTTTAAAGTGAAAAAGGTGATTATTTGATACACACTTTTAAATGATTACCACAATCAAGTTAATTAACAAATCCATCACCTTTTACAGTTTTGTGTATGAAAGAATGGTCAAGATCTATGCTTTTTGCAAATTTCAAGTACAAATCAGATCAGATCAGTTGCTCAGTCGTGTCCGACTCTTTGCGACCCCATGAATCGCAGCACGCCAGGCCTCCCTGTCCATCACCAACTCCCGGAGTTCACCCAGACTCACGTCCATCGAGTCAGTGATGCCATCCAGCCATGTTATTAAATATGGTCACCATGTCCATTAGATTTTCAGAACTTACTCATCTTATAACTGAAAGTTTGTACCCTTGGAACAACACTTACCCATTTTTCTCCACCTCTCACCCCTGGCAACCACCATTCTATTCTTCGTTTCTATGGGTTTGACTTGTTTTTATTTTGTTATTGTTGTTAAGATTGACAAATTAGTGATACTGTACATTATTTGACTTTTCCTGTCTGATTTATTTCATTTAGGATAATGTCCCCTACTTTAATATATATGCCACAAATGGCGAGATTTCCTTCTTTTTCTAAGACCGAATAATATTCCACTGTGAGTGTGCATACGCATAGCACATTGTCTCTCTCCATTCATCTATCAACAGACATTTATTTCCATATTTTGACTATTGTGAATAGTGCTGCCCTGAACATAGGAGTCTAGTAACTCTTCCAGATAGTGATTTCATTTTCTTTGGATATATAAAGAGAAGTAGGAGTGCTGTATCTTAGGGTGCACACGCAGTCACTCAGTCATGTCGGACTCTTCACGACTCGCCAGGCTCCTCTGTCCATGGGATTTTCGAGGCAAGAATACTGGAGTGGGTTGACATTTTCTCCGTCAGGGGATCTTCTTGAACCAGGAACTGAACCCATGTCTCCTGCGTCTCTTGTATCTGCCGGCAGATTCTTTCCCACATCGTATGGTAGTTCTCTTTTAAATTTTTCGAGGAAGTGTACAGATATTTTACTTCCTTAGTTCAATGTAATTTTAATTATTTTATTCTTTTTGATGCTATTATAAATAGCATTGTCTCCTTAATTTCTTCTTTTGGTGGCTTGCTGATATTGTATAGAAATGCCATTGATTTATCTTATATGATGACTTTGTATCCTGCAGTTTACTGAGTTCATTTATCAATTCTAATAGATTTTTGGGTGGAGTCTTCAGAGTTTTCTATATGTAAGATGATGTCATCTACAGACAATTTTACTACTTCCTTTTTTATTTGGATGACTTTTACTTCTTTCTCCTATTAATTGCTTTAGCTAGGACTTCTAGCACTATGTTGAATAAAAGTAATGAACAAGGGCATCCTTATCTTGGTCCTGATCTTAAAGGGAAAACTTCACCATTGAGTATGATATTAACTATGGGCTTATCATTATAATTTGTTGATGTGCTTTTTTTAATATCTAATTTGAGAATTTTGATCATAATTGGATGTTGAATTTTATCAAATGCCTTTTCTGCATTTATCCTTCATCTCTTAAAGTGGTGTATCACATTGCTTTATTTGTGGACATGTAGCCATCCTGACGAGGTCCCAGGTGGAGCAGTGGTGAAGAGTTTGCCTCCAGAGCAGGACATGCAAAAGATCCAGGTGCAGTCCCTGGGTCAGGAAGATGCCCTGCCGGAGGAAATGGTAATCCCCTCCAGTATTCTTGCCTGGAAAATCCCATGGACAGGGGAGCCTAACAGGTTACAGTCCATTCGGTCACAAAAAGTTAGACATGACTTAAGGACTTAGCGTGTGCGCACACACACACACACACACACAGACAGCCATCCTTACATCCCCCAAGATTAAATAATACTTGAGCACAGTCTATGATCCTTTTAATGATGTTCAGCTTAATTGCTTTGCTCATGTTTTTTTGAGAATCTTAGCAACTATGTTTCTCAACGTTATTTGCGTATAATTTTCTTTCCTTTTGGTGGTTCTCAGCAGGTTTTGGTATCTGCTTTGGTTGGTTCTGGGTTTGGGTTTTGGTTCTCATATGGTTTTGGCCTTGTAAAATGAATTTGGAAGTGTTCCCTCTTTAATTTTTTGGAAGAGTTTGAGGAGGATTGACATTATTTCTTCTTTAAATGTTTTACAGACTTTACCAGTGAAGCCATATAGTCTTAGTCTGAATCAGTAATCAAAAATTTCCCAAAAGAACAGTCACCTTACTAGTAGGTGGTATGTTCAGATTGTCTGTTTATTCATGATTCAGTCTTGGTAAGTATGTTTCTAGTAATTTATCCATTTCTTCTAGGTTATCCAATTTGTTGGTATATAATTATTTTAGGAGTCTCTTATAATCCCTTGTACTACTGTGGTTATCAGTTGCAATTATTCCTCTGTGATATCTTATTGAGTCTTCTCTTTTTTTAAGTATTCTAGCTACATGTTTGTCAATACTGTTCATATTTTTAAAAAAAACACATAGGTTTGTTTTTTTTACTATCTTTCTAGTCTCTATTTCATTTCTATCTGCTTTGATCCTATTTTCTTTCTTCTGTGGACTTAGTTTGTTTGTTGTTTTTTTTTTTTTTTTTT